>NC_089815.1:1481766-1569266 GCF_029633855.1 Hoplias malabaricus | reverse complement strand
TCTCTCACTCTCTCTCTCTCTGTCTCTTTCTCTCTCTTTCTCTCTCTCTGTCTCTCTTTCTCGCTCTCTCTCTATCTCTCTCTCTCTCTGTCTCTCTCTCTCTCTAGCTTCAGAAGTGTTTGATGGTGTCTCTGTTCAGGGAGAAGTTGGATATAAAATAAAAATAAATATCAAAACATAAATTATACAACAGCAAGCAGAGTTCACTGTGAAATACATTAATATTCTGATTATCTAAAGCGGGCCATTCTCTGTGTCACATGCCTGTGTGTGTGTGTGTGTGTGTGTGTGTGTGTTTGGAAAGAGCAGGACAAATGAGGAAGTATGTTGACAGCAGTTATTTTTGGTCACTTCCCTCTGACCCAGGTCACTTTCACAGTGTTCCTCAGTATTTGTTATTGTAGTATTCTTGTCCTCCTGCAGGTGGAGCAGGTGAGTCAGCTGTCTTCTCTAATCGAGGCGGCGCTGGAGTACCACCGTCAGTCCTCCGAGATCCTGGAGGAACTCAACAGCAAACTACACAACAGGTAGCTTCCAGATTTGTCCTTTAACACGGGGCAGAACCTCTGCCACCTTCAGGCCGTTAGTGGTGCTTTTCCTCTGCACGGCTGCGTCTTAAAAGTACGCCGTGGTCCAGACTTTCTCCTGTAAAGTTCAGGAGCATTAAACATTCAGCCCTTTGTCTTTAGACTGTAACTCCCACTGTTGTGTGTCTTCTGACCCTCAGGATGGCCTCAGCGAGCAGCCGGCCCAAGAAAGAGTTCAAACCAAAGTCCATCATGTCCAGCCTGGAGACGCTCGACAACACCCAGCAGAACGGCCTCTCGTACAGCTCCTCTAAAAAGTCCTCAGGTACCACCCTCCGCCAAATCATCGCCCTGGAAACGACCTCAGTACCGGGAATCATGTTGTTTTTAACTAAAACCCTTTCATTCTTTATTCATTTATTCACAGATCTCCAAGTCACCCACACTGTCAACGGAAAAAGTAAGTTCTTCACCTGGTACTCAACATCTCACTGTAAACCAGCAGTCAGTCCTTTCACTATACTGACACCCAGTGGCCGGAACAGATCAGAGGCTGTAGTTTAAAGCAGAGGTATTCAAACTGTGCCCCCCAGTGGGGTAAAAAGGAATTGCGGAGGGTGTAGGTGAGAGTGGAGACAAATGAAGCTTTTTAAAAGACTCTCTAACGGATTAAAACTGATAGATGTTTTCAAGAATTTCAGGAAGGAACAGAAATCTGTGAAATATATAATATTTGTGGAAATGTAGAAGTGATTATTGATTATTGATGATGAAGGGATCACTTTGTTGCTTGTGAGTTTTGTGTCGTGCTTGTGATTGCATCCATGTTCATCCATGATCTGTGCTTTTTTTCTGTGTGTGTGTGTGTCTGTCATCCATGCTCTTACTTTGGTTCTCAGCTGATCACGTAAGATACGTTTCCCCCATCGATCACATGTGGTCCGAAAGCACCCAACATAGTCGTGAGTATCGTCACATCTGTATCATCACATCTGTATCGTCACATCTGTATCGTCACATCTGTATTTATGTGCAGTAAAGCATTTCCTAAAGCTGGATTTTTATTAAAGGAGCAGTCAGTCTTTTTTTATGAGACAAATGTTATAGTGACTCCTAGTGGCCTGGAGGAGATTCTGTAGTGAACGTATATGAAACGTGCACGGGGACCCACACTGTGGGGAATACATTTATTTCTCTATTTAACGGGAGTTGTATGTTATACTCCATCCATCCATTATCTGTAACCGCTTATCCAATTTTTTAGGGTCGCGGGGGGTCCAGAGCCTACCTGGAATCATCGGGCGCAAGGCAGGAATACACCCTGGAGGGGACGCCAGTCCTTCACAGGGCAACACAGACACACACACACACACACACACACTCACACCTACGGACACTTTCGAGTCGCCAATCCACCTGCAACGTGTGTTTTTGGACTGTGGGAGGAAACCGGAGCACCCGGAGGAAACCCACGCGGACACGGGGAGAACACACCAACTCCTCACAGACAGTCACCCGGAGCTGGAATCGAACCCACAACCTCCAGGCCCCTGGAGCTGTGTGACTGCGACACTACCTGCTGCGCCACCGTGCCGCCCTGTATGTTATACTAGAAATAGAAATTAATAAAGAACACAATTTTTATTCATTCGTTCTGTGGTTCTGGAGTCTACCCGGAATCACAGGGCGCAAGGCAGGAACACACCCTGGAGGGGGCGCCAGTCCTTCACAGGGCGACACACACTCACACATTCACTCACGCACTCACACCTACGGACACTTTTGAGTCTCCAATCCACCTACCAACGTGTGTTTTTGGAGCGTGGGAGGAAACCGGAGCACCCGGAGGAAACCCACGCAGACACAGAGAGAACACACCACACTCCTCACAGACAGTCACCCGGAGGAAACCCACGCAGACACAGAGAGAACACGCCACACTCCTCACAGACAGTCACCCGGAGGAAACCCACGCGGACACAGAGAGAACACACCACACTCCTCACAGACAGTCACCCGGAGGAAACCCACGCAGACACAGGGAGAACACGCCACACTCCTCACAGACAGTCACCCGGAGGAAACCCACGCGGACACAGAGAGAACACACCACACTCCTCACAGACAGTCACCCGGAGGAAACCCACGCGGACACAGAGAGAACACACCACACTCCTCACAGACAGTCACCCGGAGGAAACCCACGCAGACACAGGGAGAACACGCCACACTCCTCACAGACAGTCACCCGGAGGAAACCCACGCGGACACAGAGAGAACACACCACACTCCTCACAGACAGTCACCCGGAGGAAACCCACGCAGACACAGAGAGAACACACCACACTCCTCACAGACAGTCACCCGGAGGAAACCCACGCAGACACAGAGAGAACACACCACACTCCTCACAGACAGTCACCCAGAGGAAACCCACGCGGACACAGAGAGAACACACCACACTCCTCACAGACAGTCACCCGGAGCGGGAGCTGTGACAGAGACACTACCTGCTGCTCCACAGTGCCCCCCTTATGTTCTTATTATTTTAAAAATCCTGAACAGAACCAGTTTAAGATCCAGAGTGTAACTGGTCAAAAAGGGCTATGTTTGATAGTTTTTAGTTCAGTAAAAATGACTTATTGCTCCTTTAAAACATGAAGGAAATGACATTTTTTTCAGAGATTAAGATTAAGAAGCTGTTTAAGGAGCTACAGGATGTTTTTATGTTTACGTTTTGTTGTATTTTTCCTCTCAGAGACAGAGCTGCACATGGACCAGCCGTGCTGCCGCTCGCTCTACGACTTCCAGCCCGAGAACCAGGGAGAGCTGGGCTTCAAAGAGGGGGACATCATCATCCTCACCAACCAGATCGACGAGAACTGGTACGAGGGCATGATCAACGGGGAGTCGGGCTTCTTCCCCATCAACTACGTGGAGGTCCTAGTGCCCCTCCCTCAATGAGCCCGGCCTAACGACTCTCTCCACGAGGAGCCGCATTCCACCACAGACGCTTCCAGGCGCTTTTTTTAACCCACTATTTATTCCTCTCTCTCCTCTCTGTCGGTGACCCGCCGTACGCCGGTGTCCTGTCGGCCTTCTGATGTTTATCCTTTGGCTTTTGCTCATTGGTTGTTCCGAAAAGGTGTTGCATCCAATAAGAAGGCTGCCTTCGTCACTGAGCGGTTTCAGTTCTCTGGCTCTAACGTGGTTTATCTGCTGCGGTGGTCTTCTCTGTTGCTGAAACACATTTGTTACGGACTGTCGGTGTCTCTACTGCTTCTCATATGAATGTGTATTCCCCCAGTGTTTGACCTCTGTCTCTCTAGCGCTCTCTTTATAGCCGCCAGAGCTACACTGTGTCCTAAAGTTTGTAGACACCTACTTATAGTCTCCTCTGGCTGCAGCGAAGCATCCACCTGCCTGGGGAGGCTTTATACCAGATGTTTGAACATTTCTGTGAGGGGATTTGATGGCATTCAGCCTTGACAGCATTCGTGAGGTCAGCTACTGATGCTGAATGAAAAGTTCTGGATTCCAACTCATCCCAGAGCAATCAGACTGAGTCTGAAAGGTTTAATACCCCTTCTGTCAACACACAGTCTCATGTGCAGCTGCTCCAGAGCATCACACTTCATCTGGTGCTGTGTGTAGAAGTGTCAGCAAACGTTTAGACGTTCAGTGTGGGTTAGATATCAGAGGAGGTTCTGGGATATAATCCATAAACTCAGTGGAGCTGATGCTTTGAGACAACAATCCAGATCTGACCAAACCTTACGTGACATGAGCTTTCAAGCACTACCTCAGATTTGTGATGTAACAAAACCTGCCAAACACAGCCGTCCTAATCAGGAGAACCTAAAAAGGGCAAGTCCACCAAATACCAGTCTCAGTGACATCTGAAGCATGTGATGAAGCAGAAATTTGGAAAAGTGTGGGAATGTGAAGACTGTAACAGTGACAGCTTTGAGTGAAGGTCATTCAGCTCCATTTAGTGCATCTCTCTCTCTCTCCCACTCTCTCTCTCGTTTGTGATTATTGTGATTATGTATAATCACAGTCACAGTGTATTTGGGTGGAGATGGAAATTAATAATAACAATAATTATTAATTCATTCATTCATTCATTATCTGTAACCCTTATCCAGTTCAGGGTCGCGGTGGGTCCAGAGCCTACCTGGAATCATTGGGCACAAGGCACAGTGGAGCAGCAGGTAGTGTCGCAGTCACACAGCTCCAGGGTCCTGGAGGTTGTGGGTTTGAGTCCCGCTCCGGGTGACTGTCTGTGAGGAGTGTGGTGTGTTCTCTCTGTGTCTGCGTGGGTTTCCTCCGGGTGACTGTCTGTGAGGAGTGTGGCGTGTTCTCTCTGTCTGCGCGTGGGTTTTCTCCGGGTGACTGTCTGTGAGGAGTGTGGTGTGTTCTCTCTGTGTCTGCGTGGGTTTCCTCCCCGTGACTGTCTGTGAGGAGTGTGGTGTGTTCTCTCTGTGTCTGCGTGGGTTTCCTCCAGGTGACTGTCTGTGTGGTGTGTTTTCCCTGTGACTGCCTTGCACCCAGTGATTCCAGGTAGGCTCTGGACCCTGAATTGGATAAGCAGTTACAGATAATGAATGAATGAATTATTATTATTATTTATTTTGTGACTGTGGTTGTGTTCCTCTTTAGAATCAACTCCCATTCACTCAGCACATGAACCTTCGTCTGTTTTTTATCTGAAAACATTCCACTTTCTACTGTAGCTCTCCTCTGCGTTTAATGACGAGCCTTTTCTGCTCCAATCAGCTTTGTGAGAGCGACAGAGAGAGAGATGGATAGAGATGGGTATTGATCCCCACTGTAAATATTGTTCGGTCGATATCAAACCCCAAAGTTACAGTTTTATAAAGAAATGTAAATGAACTATAGTCTCTCAAGCTTTTAAAATCACTTCACAGATTGACGGCTTCTTTTTAAACTGACAGAAAGTGTCTGGTCTCACAGAAATGTCCTCATTTTACAGAAGAAGAGGCGAAAGACGGAGTTCCACTCTGGCCATGGACTGTACTGTTTTTGTCTCTTCTTTGTCTGTGTTTTTTAAATGAGCTGCTTGTTTCTTTTCTGTTGTGTCTTTCACTGTCAAACCTCCTTTTTTACATCTCTTTCTCTGCCATCGCTGCTCTGTTGAATGAGTATTACTATTGATAAAGGAGACAGTATCAATCCGCTCCTGTATCAGAAAGAGCTCCACGTCTGTCATCAGATGGAAACATTCACACGTCTCCAGACTGAAGCCTCTGCGCTCAGGACACTTTCCCAGAATTCCCTGTGGTCTATAAAAGTGACACTTCAGTGGTTTCACGTTTATCTGTATTTACTCCTCTGTAAACTACACAACTTCCTTATGACGACTGACACAACCCTCCAGTAAAGTGTTGCCCAAATTCACTTTGAATAGAAGCCAATGGGCAGCTGCTACATTTCAGTGAGGTGTTTCTTCATTAAGCTGTCAGTGAATCTGATTGGCTCTTTCAGAGATGGTCTCAATGTGGTCATCCCTAACAGTGTAGTGCCTTATCACTGTGGATGATGATACAGTGCTGTAACTGCTTCTCTGCGTATCCCAGATCATGCACTGCAGATATTTAGATTCTGAAACGCTCTCACTCCTGCTGCTTGACTTCCTGCAGTCCGTGGATGTTGTCGTTCATTGGCTAATGAGGTTTTGAGTGACAGCTCCGTGCACCTGATGAAATACACATGCTTGCTGCACTGAACGGCATCTGGTGACTGAGCTGTCACTCCTGAACTCATTACTCAATGAGGGGAAGCACTCCTGAAAAACCCCACATGGCAGGTTTGTGTCAGAACAGTGAGCAGAAGGTCGGGCGGCGCAGGAGAGAGAGTAGGCGGTTTAACCACAGCCCACAGTGAGGTCAAAGTCTGACGGGGGATGCACCCGATTCCTTGAAGTCTGGCTTCTCACGTAGCTCCTGGTGTGAACACAGGGTTACGCTCATGTTGCTCTAGAGTGTCTGTGTCTATTCATAGCCGGTGTAAAGGTGTCTACAGACTTTTGGACATGATCCGTTACACATGCCTTAATGGGAAATGTTACAAAACTGTTTCAACTTGAATGAACTATTTCCGGGAAAAACAAACAGTGACCCGTTCACTACCAAACACTACTGACCCCCACCCCCACCTTTATGTTTTTTGTCCCAATTCTGTCACTACATTTCTCAGTACAGTACTCAGTTCAGTACTCGGTTCAGAATTCAGTAAGTACAGTACCAAGTTCAGTACTCAATTCAGTACTCAGTTCAGAATTCAGTAAGTACAATGTGCTCAGTTCAGTATTCAGTAAGTACTCAGTACAGTGCTCGGTTCAGTACTCAGTTTATTACTCGGTTCAGAATTCAGTAAGTACAGTACTCAGTTTAGTACTCGGTTCAGAATTCAGTAAGTATAGTACCAAGTTCAGTATTCAGTGAGTACAGTACTCAGTTCAGAATTCAGTAAGTACAGTACTCGGTACTGTGCTCAGTTCAGTATTCAGTAAGTACTCAGTTCAGTACTCAGTACAGTGCTCAATTTAGTACTCAGTTCAGTATTCAGTAAGTACAGGACCAAGTTCAGTATTCAGTGAGTACAGTACCAAATTCAGTATTCAGTGAGTACAGTACTTAGTTTATTACTTGGTTCAGTACTCAGTGAGTACTCAGTTCATCATTCAGCAAGTACTTAGTACAGTGCTCAGTTTAGTACTCAGTTCAGTATTCAGTAAGTACAGTACTTAGTTCATTACTTGGTTCAGTACTCAGTGAGTAATCAGTTCAGTAAGTACAGTACTCAGTTCATTACTTGGTTCAGTACTCAGCGAGTACTCAGTAAGTATAGTTCTCGGTTCACTATTCAGTTTAGTATTCAGTAAGTACAGTACTCAGTTCATTACTCGGTTCAGTACTCAGTTTAGTTCTTAGTACTCAGTACAATACTCTGTTCTTAGTACAGCACTCAGTACAATACTCTGTTCAGTTCTCAGTTTAGTACTCAGTACAGTACTTAGTAAGTGCAGTACTCTGTTCAGTACAGTACTCAGTAAGGAGTGGGACACAGATGATGTTTGTTTTGCTCTCTTTATGGTAATTTATACAGAAAGTGTTTTATAGATGTAAATGAATATATTACAAACTGTATATTGCATAAATAAATGATAAATACTGTTTACTTTGTTGTGACTGACATTTTTCTGTTTATTTCACACAAAAGAAAACATCTTAAAGAAAGGAGCAGCTGTTGTTCGCTCAGTGTCCAAGCTCCGCCCACAAATGTCCTGTTTCATAGCTACTGTTTCAACCAATCCCATTCAATATAATGAGAAACTGAAACTCAAGGAATGCCATTCTGACACCTAGTGGCCTGGCTGTGTTAGTTCAGAGGGTTTAAATTTCCAGGTAATGCTTAGACTTAGCCTGGGACTAAACTGGATCTCAGAACCAAGGTTTTTCAATTCAAATTAAACAAAAAATTTACAGAAGGAAAAAAATATTTAATATATATATATTTTGCAAATTTCAATTTATATTAAATGAAAAGCAGCTTGCATTGTGAATGAATGTAAAACAAACAAGGAAGGTGTCACAGCTTCTGTTCACAAAGATTCCAACCCACACACTCAGAGGGAAACCCCAACCTGGAGGAACCGGGAGGCCTTGCCCTGAAGGGAGGGAATAGCTCCCAATTTGCGGAACCTGAACATGCAGCATCTTTAGAGACCATCGTAATTTTACCAGGGGTGGCATATGATCTGGGTTTGTTCCGTCTGCATTGCAGCATTGAGATTGCGTGTTTGGGGAACACAGGGTTTGAGGCATGCCCTTCCTTAAGGGCAAGGCCTCCCTGTTCCTTCTGGTTGGAGCTTCCCCTCACCAGAAGAGTCCAGTCTGAGTTTCAGAGTCCCTTGGGTAACTGGAGTTAGGTTTATAATAACACAGACCTGAAGGTTCAAAATCCATGCCTGGACTTGGACCTCCACACCGTCCGGGATTCCTAGCTCTATTCTTTTATGGCGATTTCCACTGCATTGTACCTGATCTACTCTTGACTTTACTGGCTTGGTCCCTGGTTGGCTTTCCACTATAAAGCTCAAAAAAGAACAAGGAGTAAAAGAGAACTCACTTCCAGGGTCCAGATACCAGATTCGCTTAATGGAAAAGCCAAAGAGCTGAGCCGATTAGAGTAGGGTCCATGCAGTGGAGAAGCGCCATTATATCCACACCTCAGCACCTCTAGATTTGCTGGGTTTTCCTTTAGGAGCTTGTGTTTTCTCTCTTTTGTTCTGCACCAAGTCCTCTCTCTCCTCTTTGATCTGAGAACAGTTTCCAGCGCAGGTCCAGTCGGGCCGATGGTCCAGAACCAGGTCCAGAGTGGGCAGGGAGGTGGTGCTGGTCACTTCTCTAAATGTCAGCGAGGTCATGGACTGTGGATCATAATTGTTTCTGGCTCCTTGGTCGTGTTTCCGGCTCATGGACTTCTTGATCTTCTTCCAGCCGAGGTGGTTGAGCTCCAGGACGTTGAGGAAGATGCAGAAGGCCCCTACGGAGAACATGAAAATGAGGAAGATGCTCTTCTCCGTCGGCCGGGAGACGTAGCAGTCCACCCTCTGGGAACACGGAGGAACGGTGCACACGAAGTGAGCCGGAACACGGAAACCGAACAGAAACCACTGGGTGAGGAGGAAGCCCACCTCCAGCAGGGCCCGGAAACACACGTGGAACACATACACTTTGGAGAGAACTCCTGAAGAACCTCCCTCAGGAGATCCTTGATCCACAGAGCAAGTCAAGGACACACAGGCATTCTGGGGGCTGCTCTTCTGACCGCTGCGGACTCCGAGACCCTCCAGGACGTTGACCAGACTGTGGCCCAGGTGTCTATGGGAGGTAATGGAGCAGCTGTCTGAATCACAGCTCAAACTACAAAGATTTCGGGCCTGGGAACAGGTGAGAGGCACACAGGCATTCTTCTGGACATTTTTCTGGACACTCTTCTGGACGCTGATACCTTCCAGCACATTCACCAGGCTCTGACCCAGGCTCTTGTTGGACCTGAAAACATATAGAGTTAAATTTCCTGAATAATGAGATGTACTGAGATATATACCTCGAATAATGAGATACACTGGGATAAATACTTTAAATAATAAAATATATTGAGATAATAATCTTGAATAAGGGATATATCAAAATAAATCGCCTGAATAATGAGATACATTGAGATAAAGAGCCTAAATAATGAGATGCATTAAGATAAACAGCCTAAATAATGAGTTACATTGAGATAAACTGCCTGAATAATGAGATGCATTGATATAAACACCCTAAATAATGAAATATACTGAGATAAACAGCCTAAATAATGAGATACATTAAGATAAACAGCCTGAATAATGAGATACATTGAGACAAACAGCTTAAATATTGAGATAAATAGCCTGAATAATGAGATACATTGAGATAAACGCCTGAATAATAAGATATACTGAGATATATGCCTGAATAATGAGATACTTTGAGATAAACAGCCTAAATAATGAGATACATTAAGATAAACAGCCTGAATAATGAGATACATTGAGATAAACAGCCTGAATAATGAGATACATTGAGATAAACAGCCTGAATAATGAGATACATTGAGATAAACAGCCTGAATAATGAGATACATTGAGATAAACAGCCTGAATAATGAGATACATTGAGATAAACAGCCTGAATAATGAGATACATTGAGATAAACAGCCTGAATAATGGGATACATTGAGATAAACAGCCTGAATAATGAGATATACTGAGATAAACGCCTGAATAATGAGATATACTGAGACAAACAGCCTAAATAATGAGATACATTGAGATAAACAGCCTGAATAATGAGATATATTGAGACAAACAGCCTAAATAATGAGATACATTGAGACAAACAGCCTGAATAATGAGATATACCGAGATAAATATGTTAAAGGGCTGTGTGGACCACTCACGGGACGGCGGGGTGTGTCCTCTTGGAGAGGTTGTGCCAGGTGTAGATGATGAACCCGAGCGAGGGTGTGGACACGGCGATGATGTGGAAGACCCAGAAGCGCGGCTGGGAGATGGGGGCGAAGGCGTCGTAGCAGACGTTGGGGCAGCCGGGCTGCAGGGTGTCGCACACAAACATCTGCTGCTCGTCCGCATACACGTCCTCGGCCGCCACCGCCACCACCAGCAGCCGGAAGATCACCATCACTGTCAGCCACAAGCGTCCAATCAGAGTCGAGTGCTGGTGCACGGCGTCCAGCAAACGCTTCAGCAGCGTCCACTCCGTCATGGCCAGGGGCAGAAAAACCAGCCTGAATCCATACTCAAGACAAAGCAGAGGTGGCAGCGTGAGACAGCGGCAGTAAAACATACTGAGCACTATTCTGTAGTAACAGTAGTGACAAAATAAAAAGAACAAAGCTGTAATAATTTCACAAGGTACACTCTCAGAACAAAAGAACATTACAGATACATTACCGTCACTAAAGCTACAAACAGTGTAGTGTATCTTTAAAGGTACAGCAGTGGTGTTAGAGTCCAGTTGTGTTCCTTAAAGGTTCATTACATTCTCTTCTCCAGAAGGAGAGGGGGATCTCTGTAATCTTTCATTACTTTTTCACTTCTCTAATGTCTCCTTTTGTCTCAATCTTTTTCTCCAAAGGATTATATGGAGAGTCAAAAATCAAGCACAAAAATGACTGATTAAAACTTACAGAACCTCTGTGGAGCGTTTTAGAACATCCAGCATCTATCAGCGCTGGACCGGGAGTGTGTTCGGAGCAGGTCCTCTTCTTTCTGGATCCGTTTCCTCTGAAATAAATCTGAAAAACCAACCAGAATAATCAGCTTCTCACAGGAACCCTGTAACACCGCTCCTCTGCCCTGGTCTCGACTCTGTGAGTGAAGGGAAGCAGCTGAGACTCACCTCTGCTCATGGCTCTGAAAACAGCTCCAGTAAAGCGGCAGAGCGAGAGCCGTGTCCGGAACAGTGTCCATCATTTCTTGGTCTCGAGATAAGAGCCCCATCTCTGGCCACTTCACAGCGGGTCACGTGGGGCTCCTTCTGTCCTCTTGTCTTTTTAAAACCCTCCGGAGAGAGACGGCGCTCTCCAGCTCTAGATAGCGCTCTGATAGCGGCGGCTGGTGGAGTTCTTTTTAGCCGCTGGACGTCCCCAGACACAGGGAGCCTCCTTTAAAAGGACATGCGCTTAAAAATACGCCACAGATAACAGGTGATTCTCCACACACTGTGTTTGGGAAGGTTCGGATGCTGCGGTGAAGGCTTGGTGCTAGGCATGGTGAGGATCATGTGCAGCTGCTCCAGAGCACAAGCAGTGGTGGGTGGGTGCACGTCACTGTGAGGAGCTCTCAGAGCAGGACGTCTGGTTTCATTCAACACCACTGTCCCCTGCTCAGGGAGATCCTCTGTGTGCTTTAACACTTCCCCTTTAATTACAGTTTGGTCAAAGGTCAGACGACGGGTCATCGTCCAGCGTCCAGACCTCCGTCGACCTCATGTTTTAAATACTTTCACTTAGTTTTATTCATACAATGATCCCCAGAGTCTGGACACTACTCCCCCACCCCCTCCCCCTCCCCAAGACCCCAGAGCTCTCTCAGAAACACACACACACAATTCACCCCCTCACTCCATTCATGAGGAACCTGAACAGCTTCTGTCTCGCCCGGCCCTCAGAGATGAATGAGGATTAACAAGAGAGAGAGAGAGAGAGAGAGAGAGAGAGAGAGAGAGAGAGTGAGAGAGTGAGAGAGAGAGAGAGAAAGAGAGAGAGAAAGAGAGAGAGAGAGAGAGATTGAAGGAGAGTGAAGGCCCTCACGGCTGATTACTCTAATCTCTCCCTCTCTCTGGGAGCTCACTTTCTCGTGTTTCAGGGGAAATCCCTGGTTCCTCTTTTCTTCTCTCCTCTTTCAGGTCTGTCTGGTGGTGGTATTAAAGCGTCTTGTTGCTACATCTGTAATAGCTGTCTGCCACGGGGCCCTGCGTCTGCGTCTGGGTGATTTACATAAACACAGCATCCCACCAAAATCCACCCAGGGTCTGGACAGCCTTCAGGGGGCGAGGTCTCAGCTCTGTCCTCATGGGGGGCTCAGACGGGGTCCAACACCAGCACACGCAGTGACTTAGCACAACACCAAACCTTGTCAAAACCTTCATTCATTTATCCATACATCCATTCATCTTCTGTAAGGCCTTCATCCTGAACAGTGTCCAGAGCCCATCCAGAATCACTAGATGCAAGACAGGAACACACCCTGGACAGGGCACTGCACATTCAGCCATTCACTCCCACACTCACCCAGTCATTCACACACTCACCCAGTCATTCACACACTCACCCAGTCACCCATCCACTCACACACTCACCCAGTCACTCACACATCCACTCACACACTCACCCAGTCATTCACACACTCACCCATCCACTCACACACTCACCCAGTCATTCACACACTCACCCATCCACTTGCACACTCACCCAGTCACTCACACAGTCACTCACACAGTCACCCAGTCACTCACCCATCCACTCACACACTTACACTTACTGTGGTCAGTCCTTCAGAGAGTGAATAAAGGCTGTGACTAAGTGTATTAGGGGTTCTGGGCTCGTCACTAATCCCCAGTTATTCTCACCCAAGACCTTCAGCTCAGCCCTAATCTGAGAGAGAGAGAGAGAGAGAGAGAGAGA
The DNA here is from genome assembly GCF_029633855.1 of Hoplias malabaricus. NCBI lineage: Eukaryota > Metazoa > Chordata > Actinopteri > Characiformes > Erythrinidae > Hoplias > Hoplias malabaricus. The sequence goes on along the minus strand of NC_089815.1, from coordinate 1,555,973 downwards.
AAGAGAGTGACAGGGAGAGAGAGAGAAAACAAAACAGAGACCATCCTCTGGGGATTGGACACCGTTTGGAGTGAGTTGATGGACTGTGTGAGATCCGGAGCACATTGTTTCTCTCTCTCTTCTCTGATGATCGAATGGAGGGAAGGAAGGATGGAGGAATGAAGCTGAACCTCTCTGGGCTTTCGGGACCTTGCTCTCCAGCTTCCTCCCTCATGTCCAGCAACGCTGAAGCTGACGGACAGCTGGTAAGTGTTTTTATTATTTTTTATTTCTGCTGATTGCACAGTGCACCTAGGACACATTAACATCTACACAACACCATTAACCCTTTACACCCATGGTTTATTACATGCCAGTGTTTAATGGTCAGTTATAATATGTAAACCTTCCAATTTTTTCAACATTTCTGCATAATACAGTTATTACAAAGTAAAGAAAGCGATGGAGAGTGTGTTGGTGTGAAGTGGTGGATTGTAGAGACTCTGGAATAGCTTTCTTTCCAGTGGTTTTGAATGGAACCAGACATCGCCTTGTTTACAACACCAAGCAGTGTACTTCCACAGTGATGATGATGAGGAGGATGTGATGATGGTGAGGATGTGATGATGATGAGGATGTGATGATGATGGTGAGGATGGTGGTGGTGATGATGATGATGTGATGATGATGAGGATGGTGGTGATGATGGGAACATTTAAAAAGAAAAGACTTAAGACTGAGAATGTTTTTGTGTATTTTTTTTTTTTTTAAATCTCTGAGGTGCTTTTAAAGGAGGACGTCTGGTTCCACTCAGTTCCACTGTCCAAGGCTCTGACTAAAAACCCAATAGCACTGGGTCCGTTGGGTGAACTGTGCAGATTATTTGAAGAATAACGAGTTTTCTGTTATTAGAGGTAAATATTTTGAAATTATTAGTGTTTAAAAAGCATTTTCAAACTTAGAAAATCAACAAAATGTTTGCACTTGACACTATAGTATTCACTGATTGGTCTGATTACTCTCTCACACACACACACACACACACACACACTTTCTCTCCATCTAACTCACTGTCTGTCATTTTTTATTTATATATGACTCTTTCTCTCCATTACTTTATCCTTTTCTCTCTCTCTCTCTCTCTCTCTCTCTCTCAAGGTGTGAGGTGTGAAGGGATGTGTATGTAAAGGACATGCAGAGTGAGGCCTGGTCACCTGGTCCTGGTCCTGATCCAGTGGACCTGGATTCACCAAAACTGGAAAATAAATCAGTGGAGATCAGCCCAGGCCCCGTCCAGGATGTCCCCCCTTCTCTGGATCATGTTCTGTCCATGCTCCCGGTGTCCAGCTGCAGCAGGTGGGCCACACCTTCTCTGTGGTGGGGGGGGGGGGGGGGGGTCTCATCCCTGAGGGGGCTGATGGCATGAGCAGCTGCTCTGTTAAAACCCACTGTGTGTCCACAGCCTGAACGGACTGGAGCTGTTCTGCCGAATCTGTCACGAAGGCGGTGTCGCCGCGGAGCTGGTGTCTCCATGTGTGTGTGCGGGGACGGTGGGCGCGGTGCACTGGGTCTGTCTCGAGCACTGGCTCACGGCTTCCAGCACAAGACGCTGCAAGCTCTGCCACCACGAGTTCGCCCTGGAATGCCTGCCCAAGCCTCTGACTGAGGTAACACACACACACACTGCGATACACACTCTCACACTGCGATACACACTCCAACACACACACACACACTGCGATACACACTCTCAAACTGCGATACACACACCAACACACACACTCACACGGCGGTACACTCACACACTCTCAATCTGTGATACACACACCAACACACTGCGATACACACTCTCAAACTGTGATACACACTCCAACACACACTCTCACACTGCGATACACACTCTCAAACTGTGATACACACTCCAACACACACTCTCACACTGCGATACACACTCTCAATCTGTGATACACACACACTGCGATACACACACTCAAACTGTGATACACACACCAACACACTGCGATACACACTCTCAAACTGTGATACACACTCCAACACACACTCTCACACTGCGATACACACTCTCAAACTGTGATACACACACCAACACACACTCACACACTGCGATACACACTCTCAAACTGTGATACACACACCAACACACACTCACACACTGCGATACACACTCTCAATCTGTGATACACACACACTGCGATACACACACTCAAACTGTGATACACACACCAACACACTGCGATACACACTCTCAATCTGTGATACACACACCAAAACACACTCTCACACTGCGCTACACACTCTCACACACCAACATACACTCTCAAACTGTGATAAACAAACACACTCAGACTGCGATACACACTCCAACACACACACTCACACTGATACACACACCAACACACGCGCTCACACTGCGCTACACACTCTCACACTGTAATACACACACCAACACACTCTCACACTGCACTACACACTCTCACACACCAACACACACACACAGACTGCGATACACTCTCAAACTGATACACACACCAACACACTCTTACACTGCGCTACACACTCTCACACATAACACACTCTCAAACTGTGTTACACACACCAACACACACTCTCAGACTGCGATACATTCTCATACTGTGATATACATTCTCACACACACACACACACACTCAGTGACACACAGCTCTGGAATGGCGGTGGTAAAGTTTGGACACTGGTGCAGTGAAGTGTCCCGGAGCGACCCTCGGTTCACATTGAAGCGTCTGCTGCAGCTCGTCTGCTCTTCAGCTCTAAACCACTTCAGCAGGTGAAGAGATTAGATGGCGCTGTGCTCAGGCTTCGTGCTTCTTTAATGTCTTTTATCTCCTGTGTGGGGTAAACACAGCTGACCAATATAGCCCTGTCTGCCCAGGCCCAGGACACACTGCACTGACCTCACGTATCTGTGGAGGACCCATTTATCCAACTATGGTCAAATCACATCAACACACTCCCACACCTCAGAATAAACAAAAAGAACAAGAGACACATCCAACCCACACACTGTGAAACAAGACCCCCACCCCCAGTCAGTTTTCTGTGCACTGCCTAAGTCAGAAAACACAAGCCGTTCTGATCCTGCGCCGCTTCTGACGTCAAGTGCAGAGACTTTAGAATGGCCCCGCCCCCTCGTCTGAGTCTGTCCAATCACAGCGCTGGACTCGTGTTTATGTGAGAGCGCAAAGACGAGGTTAAACTCAGCGAAACAGACACAACGAGCGCGGAGAAATAAGAGCACTGAGTAAAAACGGAGAAGAAAGAGAACAGAGTGAAAACGGCTAAAAACCAGAGCTTCTGCTCCTCGCTCCTCACTGCTGTGCGCTCGGGGTCGGGGTGAACAGCGAGCGGCTCATTATCATTTAAAGGAACAGGTGCTGAAAGCCATCAAACCGATGCAGAGAGATCAGTGTTGTCCTCACTTTGCGTGTGTGTGTGTGTGTGTGTGTGTGTGTGTGTGTGTGTGTGTGTATTGTTCCACTGGCTGGCCACTCCATCCACGCAGCAGCATGGCCGGTCTGTCCGGCTGGATGTGTGTCCAAGGAGCCGTGGACCTTTTCTACAGCAACGGCCTGGAGGGCGTGCACCCTCTTCCTCCTCACATTCGCCCTCTTCACCATCTACTTCTTCTGGACCATGGTGAGCCCAACACTATTGTTCACAACTTTTAGAGGCTCAGAAGAACTCAGAGGAACTGAGATTACAGTAAAATCTGATTATTCTCCTGTTTTTTGGACAGTTTTATGTGATTTATCTTGAAACTTTGAGGATAACTTTCATTTTTTGAGAAATTAAACTTACTGTTGACATTGTAAAAGTCACTAAACTAGTGAAACTGTCAAGAAATAAGCTGAAAAATCATAATATTAAACAAACCGAGCAGAATCACTAAGTTAAAGAAGAAAAGTGGGTTTTTACAGCGTATAGTCAGTTCTCACAGGTTTTCCTACGTTATCACGTTCATCTCTTTCGAACATGGAGCGAGACCAACGAGACAGGGACTGGACTCTCAGTGCAGTTACGTCCACACGGCTGAGATGTAACTGAAGCTGTAGAGGAACTATGGGATAGTGAATGGAACCAGGCGTCTCCAGGTCTACACCATAAGCTCAGCATGGCTCACCACCACCTCCAGGCTCTAATCAGACATCACCCCTGCGCCCCCCACTGTTTCTGAGAGGAGCTTTCAGAGGACACCGTCTGGTTCCATTCACCTCTGACTCATCTTCATTGGACAGCGTTACAAACTCTAGAGGCACTGCTTCTCTATGATGTAGACCTCTGCTGCCCCCTATGTGAAAGCCTCAGTACTGTCAAAGCCTGTAAGGCCAAGACACAAGCAGAGACGAGGGACGTGGAACCCGACCTGTTCGAGTGTGATACGCCTTTACACCGTGGAATAAACAATGAGGAGGACACTATGCTGTGTACAAACCTTACACTCATTTGTACGTGTTTTAAAGCAGCGCAGCTCCGAAAAAAAGCCATATTCAACCAAACACTGGTTTTAACTTCATCTTTATTGCAATTAAATATAAAACAATTCATACACTGACCACATCAATGCAATAAATAGGCGATCGTGACTTTCAGGGTGAGGTCTTCTCCAGGGTTCCTGTTAATGCTGTTGTGTTACTGAACTAAAAAAACGAGCGTTTGACAAAGGCCCTAAACTCCTGCTGTTGAAGCGCTTTATTTACAGCCAATAAACAATAAAATAAACTGCAAAAAATGGTCTCTTGGGGAGTGAAATCATCCGAAAACAAGTCAATGTTGAAATGTGAGAAAATTGTAAAATTATTTAGGATTTTTCAAGAGAAATCGCTGAGGAGATTTTGCTTAAATTTAAAACGTTTTAACACCTGTTCGCACCGAACTTTCACCCAATCGTCCATCGCCCCAACACTAGGAGAGAGGGGAGGAGTGATACCCAACACCGTCTCCCCTCACACAGCCGCTAAAGCAGTGTTCCCGGACAGTCCACCGCACCGGAAGAGAGCGCAGACACTTCCGCGATGTGATGCAGGTCCAGAAACAGCCGCCAGGCAAACAGCTGGACTACAGTCCTCTCACAGGGGCACTTTCTTAATAAACAACTTTCCTACAACAATTTGAAGATGTGTTCACAAACCAAGCCATTTTCCACAGGGATTAGAACGGACTGAAACCGTCTAACCCTCAACAGAACTTAGAGACGGGCGATGGACAACCATTCCTTCATGTTTAAAAACTTCAGTCGACACACGCTACACAAAGGCACAGGGTTTAAAGCAGAATCCTTGCTCTATTTTAGGTTTCAGCAGCTGTAACTTTCCCCACACGGGGGCTGTTCGAATCAACACAACCTTCCTAGTGTTCTCCAGCTTTAGTGACTCAGTGCAAATCTAGGCCTGTTGTGAAAGGTCAAGTTCTAAGTCCAGAGGCTTTCAAACAGCAGAAACACAACATTAAACCACTTTATATGTTCTACACTCTCTCTCCACATGGGGCGCTGTAGTTCTACAGTCAGACTTTAGTTGGTACGTGCCGCACCATTTTTATCACCTGTTCCTCAGCGCTCAGGACCCCCACAGAGCAGGTGTGATGTGGTGGTGGATCATTCTCAGCGCTGCAGTGACACTGACGTGGTGGTGGTGTGTTAGTGTGTGTTGTGCTGGTGTAGAGTGGATCAGACACAGCAGTGCTGCTGGAGTTTTTAAACCCTGTGTCCACTCAGAGACTCTTACCTCGTTGGTCCACCTTTTAGATGTAAATCAGAGACAGTAGCTCATCCATCGCTGCACAGTGTGTGTTGGTCTATTCCTTCATTCAAGTCCAAAACTTAAATCAGTACTGCTGTGTCTGATCCACTCTACACCAGCACAACACACACTAACACCACCACCACCACCACGTCAGTGTCACTGCAGCGCTGAGAATGATCCACCACCACCTCACACCTGCTCTGTGGGGGTCCTGAGCGCTGAGGAATAGGGGAGAGGGGGGGAAATGAAGTATGCAGAGCAACAGGTAGGACTACAGCGCTCCTGTGCGGTCAGTGGAGTTGATAAAAGAGTGTAGGAACAAGAAAGTGGTTTTAATGTTATGGCTGTTCGCTGTGTATCTGTAACAGCCTTCGTAACGAAGCCAGGCAGAGCTCCGTCTGAACGCTGCGGGCGAAGGGAACTGACCCCAGAAACTGGTCACTTTAAGAATGAAGTCTTTTATGGGGAAATGAAGGGACAAGTCCACTCCAGTGTCCAGGCCGGGCATCGCAGGAGGACGGGGAGCTACATGAGCGCACAGCTGGTCTCTTGGTTCCCCATCTGTAAAAACACAGAGCATGTCCTAAACGTTTGTAGACACCATTCAGAACAGTGACGTTCCGTCTAAGGTCACCATGCTCAAAGCCAAGTGTGGGCCAGAGGGGTATAAACCCCCCAGGACTGGAGGTGGAACTGTGTTCTCTGTAGAGATGCAGCTCCAATACCTCCAGGGTGTGGTGTTGGTGATTCAGAGCTAATCACACAACTACTCACACACTCATCCAGTCACCCATTCACTCTTTCATTCACTCAGACAGTTTCACACACTCACTCACATTCACTCTGTGTGAATGACTGAGTGTGAAACAGAGTGAATGGGTGACTGGATGAGTATGAGAAACTGTCAGAGTGAATGTGTGAATGTGAGTGAGTGTATGAAACTGTCTGAGAGTGAATAAGTGACTGGGTGAGTTTGTGAAACTGTCTGAGTGAATGAAAGAGTGAATGGGTGACTGGATGAGTCTGAGAAACCTTCACAGACTCACTCATTCATTCAGACAGTTTCACACTCACCCAGTCACTCATTCACTGTTTTACACACTCAGTTTCACACATTCACCTAGTCATTCATTCACTCTTTCACACTCACTCACTCTCAGACAGTTTCACACTCACCCAGTCACTCATTCACTCTCAGTTTCACACAGTCACTCTCAGACAGCTGCTCACACTCATCCAGTCATTCTTACAGGCACACAGTCACTCATTCACTCTCACAGACAATCACCCATTCACTCTCAGACAGTTTCACACACACACACACAGGTTCACACTCACCCAGTCACTGATTCACTCTCACACCCAGTTCCATGCATTCACCCACACCTACCTCTGGATAGTCTCTCCCTCACCCATTCACACACTCAGTCAATCCACCCACACCCACGTCGTCCATGTTTTCCATTAAACTGTTCACAGTCACAATGAAGCGCTCATAAAGCCTCATCTGAGCAGATGCAGTGATGCAGGGAGTGAGTAAACAAACCCAAAAATGGGGTTATGGGAATATGACAGTGATGTGCAGAGCACTGGACGAGAGGGGGTTAACAGCCTGGAGCTTAGGAACATAAACGTGCAAAAAAAATCTTTAAAAGCAGTGCGGTCTAAGGTTTGGGTACGAGGCACAGCACAAAGCACAGCAGCTGCAACATGCTCCTCACCTTCAGCTCAGGACACGGAGCAACATTTCTTTTTCTTCCGCTTGGGCTTTTCATAATAAAAGACATAAATACATTAGCTGCTGTTTTCAGAGAAAGAAACAGACAGTCATTGTACTGACACCTAGTGGCCTGGATGAACCTATCACCTATGAAGTTCCAGTGGTATGTGGGTGCCACTGTGTGTGTGTGTGTGTGTGTGTTTACCTGACGACGTAAATTAATCTCTGAACCCAAGCCACTCTCTTCATCAAAATCCACATCAGAGTCTCCATCAGCTCGGCTCTGTACACACACTACACACCGCTCCGCTGTCTCCTACACACACACACAGAGTTACGAATCCAGACTTCACACACGAACTCGCCCCATCACTGTGTTTATCGCTCACATTTATTTTGTAAAAGCAGAGGTACAACAACAAATAAAGTCTTACCTCATTGTGTGCGTTGAGCAGAGAAACTTTGACATTGCTGACCACTCCCCACGACGTTGTGTCAATCAGAACCAGGTCCACCGGAGGGTTCGGCTCCACGCCGGCTCCTGCCGACCAAATCTGACCCACACACACACACACACACACACACTTTAGAGCACCACAGCTGTCTTTAGAGATTGCAGATAAAACACGTCTGATTAACTCCATCACTGGAGCCGATGGCATCAGACTCTGATCTACTTCCAGCGGTGGCGAACGGACCCAGGTGTCTCCAGTCTACAATACACCCAGCGTTTCACTCCCTCTCCATCAGCGGCAGTGACCTCCAGCCATTTACAGAGCTCTAGAGGGAGGTATTGCAGCACAAAAGCTTCTCAAAACACTGTCTCAAGCACCAGGTGTGTAATGGGTTTCTTAGAAGCGTTTAGAGGACGACGTCTGGTTCCATTCATCTCCACTGTTCTGACTCCAGAACAGAGCATTTCTCTCCTAATACACTGTTCATCTCTTTAAATACTGGTTAATGCAGAGCTGGACGCGCGTGTGTGTGTGTGTGTACCGTCAGAGTATCTCCAGCCCCCAGGACACAAGGCGCGGGGATCTGAAAGCTGACGTCAGGGACACCTTGCTGTTTCCTCCTCACAACCCATCCTCCCAGCAGCTGATCCTGGAACAGCATCCATTCACAAACAGCTTTCACATCACACCCAGTATCCAAACTATATCAGCAATGAAGCAAATGGTTCTTATACTGATCTGAGGTCAGGTTAAACTCATTTTTTTGATGGTCTCATTTTAAAGTAACAAACAATATCCATGAATTTGATTATTTTCACTGCTTCTCTGAGGTGCTTCATGAAACAGAGAATAGATGAGTGGCTCCACCACATGGGGGCAGTCCTGGTTCAGCTCAGACTCTGATGAGTCCAGTAGAAATGACCGACTGCTCATTAAATTCTAGAAAAAGTCGTACCTTGTCCGAGTTGTTTCGGAGCTTTATGAAGTTTCCCTGCAGGTCGATCTCGTCGATGGACACGCCGCCGCGGCTGGACGAGTGCTGGGACACTTTGTAACTGGGAGAGAGACCCGAGCTGCCCTCGTGCTTGCGTTTCTTAGTCCAGGCTTTACGCGTGGCCTGTGTGCGTGTGCGGGAGACGGAGGAGTGCTGAGACGGACTCGGGGAGAGGTTCAGTCTGGGGATTTAGAAAATTCAAATTCAATAAAATAAAGAAATAGCGCATTCACAATGGGACACATGCATTTTCACAGCAGGGTCCCTACACTACTGCACTCTGGTAGTGGCTGTCCATCTGTAAAATCTCCAGCTGCAGCAGAGATCACGTTTGTTTTTATCCGACTCACGACGGCAGCTCGTAAAATGACGCCGTGGTCTTTTGAAGAGGTTCAAACGCTCCTTGGATCGGTGGCCGACGAAAGAATCCAGCGAGAGCTGGACGCTGCAACAAGGAAGGAACAAACTCTACTGATCTGTCTGAACTGATGACGGAGCTGTGTTCAGTCCCAAACAACAACAACACGCCAATACACCATGAGTAAACACCGCTTAACGTTACCACCGCCGTTGTTGTGGTTTCCAAAGACCACTGTTCCCCTCAATAATGTGTACGGTTTCACACCACCTTATCTTTTGTGGGGGGGGGGGGGGGGGGGTCTGTGCGAGTTGTTGCGGCTAAGATAAGATGTATAAAGTGTCCCCCTTTCAGCTGGGGGTATTCATGATTATACAGGCTGTATACAGCCACTAGGGGGCAGTATGAGGGAAAACGAAATTTACTGAACCTTTTCTCTTCCCCCTCCAGCATTTTGCGGTAGGCGTTGATCTCCATGTCCAGCATGAGCTTGACATCCAGAAGATTCTGATACTCCTCCAGCTGTTCCTGCATCCGTTTCCTCATGTTGGCCATCTCCTGGTCCTTCTGAGAGAGCCGCTGGTGGCCGAGGAGGCGCTCTCGATCCAGAAGCTGCTCCAGCTCCTGGACACGGGCCTCCAGAGCAGAGTTCTGACCGAGACAGAGACAGAGCTAGTTTATCCACTTAAAACAGGAGCTGTTATTGTTAAAAATAATGACCCCCGGGCTGTACCTGTGCCTTCAGGCTGCTGATCTGAGCAAACTGAGACTCCATCCTCAGCTTTGTTCCCTCCAGCTCTTCCCTGGTGGAGGAGGCGAAGTCACTGTTCTTCACCGCGGCCTGCTGAGCGTTCTCCAACTGCAGCGGACACACAACACGGGCTTTTAAACTGGAGAGGCTTAGAGATAGCTTTTTAGGCACGTTTCATGTGGTTGGTGAACAACACTAACGTCTTCCACAAACTAGACTGGGGTTCAGCTCTCAGCTTGGACAGGAACCCCACACTACTCCATTAACATCTCCTCAGGCAAAGACTCCTAACACTACTTTAACCTCTGACCTTGGTGCTGTAGGTTCTCTCCAGGTCGTCCTTGTACTGCTGGATTTGGGTTTCGTGTTCCCGCCGCAGCTGCTGCAGAGCCTCGGCCAGTTTACTCTCAAACTCCCGCTGCCGTCCAGACTCCATTTCGATCAAGCGGCTCTCGTGCCGGCTCCGCATCTCCCGCACCTCCTGCCGACACACACACACACGCACCAGGGTGGGGTTTCAGAAAGCAGGATTTCTCAGTTCAACTGATGGGTCAAGCCTTAATTTGAGGCTTGTTCCAATAGGAACTTCTTCTGGATGAAAATGGGTTTGGGCTTAAGTTATCTGGCTAAAGAAATCTAGCTTTGTGGAACACCCTGTAAATCCTGAACAAATTTCACAAACAAATGCAGATTGAAACCCAGGCATCTTAAAAACGCCCCCTTGAGGATCAGTTCCTAAACGTGAATATGTGAGAAACAGCACCCCTTGTGGCACAATTCAAAGTTCCCCTGTTCCACCTTAAATCCTGGGCTAATTATGTCACTGCTGCTCTGTTTAAGGTGGAACGGAGGATTGGAATATAACATTCTGAGCTCCTCACCTGTTCCGAGAGGTTCTTCTGAAAGTCCATCTGCTCGTGGAGCGTCTGAATCTGGTTTTCTGCATCCACTCGCCGGAGCATCTCCGAGTTTATCTGACCTTTAGCAGCCTGCAAGGCTGACTCCAGCTACACAACACGGAGACAACAACGACAACAAACAACCAGGTCACCGAGGGACCACTGGGAAACACCTGGAAATGTTCTGGACACATTTATATATTTACTTTTTCACAACTAATTTAAAATGTATAAATATTCTATATAAAAAAAGACACAAATATGAACTAGTGTGTTCTCTCTGTCTGCGTGGGTTTCCTCCGGGTGACTGTCTGTGAGGAGTGTGGTGTGTTCTCCCTGTGTCTGCGTGGGTTTCCTCCGGGTGACTGTCTGTGAGGAGTGTGGTGTGTTCTCTCTGTCTGCGTGGGTTTCCTCCGGGTGCCTGTCTGTGAGGAGTGTGGTGTGTTCTCTGTGTCTGCGTGGGTTTCCTCCGGGTGCCTGTCTGTGAGGAGTGTGGTGTGTTCTCCGTGTCTGCGTGGGTTTCCTTCGGGTGCCTGTCTGTGAGGAGTGTGGTGTGTTCTCTCTGTGTCTGTGTGGGTTTCCTCCAAGTGACTGTCTGAGGAGTGTGGTGTGTTCTCCCTGTGTCTGCGTGGGTTTCCTCTGGGTGCCTGTCTGTGAGGAGTGTGGTGTGTTCTCTCTGTGTCTGCGTGGGTTTCCTCCGGGTGACTGTCTGTGAGGAGTGTGGTGTGTTCTCTGTGTCTGTGTGGGTTTCCTCCGGGTGACTGTCTGTGAGGAGTGTGGTGTGTTCTCCCTGTGTCTGCGTAGGTTTCCTCCAGGTGACTGTCTATGAGGAGTGTGGTGTGTTCTCTCTGTGTCTGCGTGGGTTTCCTCCGGGTGACTGTCTGTGAGGAGTGTGGTGTGTTCTCTCTGTGTCTGCGTGGGTTTCCTCCGGGTGACTGTCTGTGAGGAGTGTGGTGTGTTCTCCCTGTATCTCATGAAATCTGATTTCTTTATTTCCAAAACAGCACTCTGTTTAATCACAACAAGGATAAAACCCCATCCCAACACCCACCTCTAACAACCCTCTCAGTGTTAATCATGGTTCTACGACAGTGAGGAACACAGGACTCACGTTCTCCACTTGAGCCTTGAGATCCTCCAGATCCTTCTCCAGCCTGCGACTGACTGCCAGTAAATTAGCATAGTCGGCCTCTTTGGAGTTCAAGGCGGCTTCGAGGTTTCTCCAGTGCTCCACGGCACTGTCCAGCTCTGCTTCTTTCTTGTTGTTTCTGAAAGAGGAGAAAGATTAAAGGTGCCCTGCAGCATTTTTACCACCATAAAGCAGCTAGTATTGTAAGATAGGGTTAGTACCAAAGCTCTGAGACATCCCGGCCACTAGGTGTCAGTATAATATCTGTGCCATAACATTAATAAAGCAAGCATCAATGGAGAAAATGCCTGACTGCTCTGACCCCAACCAGGGTTCAGTTCCCTCAGGAAGGAAGGCCCCACTACATCATTTAGAGCCAGCGCCCTGTGATGTTTACTACCTGGCCACCAGCTTTCGGTGGTCCTCCCTCAGCTGGCTGTACTCTATCTGGAGCCTGGCTCTCTCGTTCGCCGTGGTGTCCAGGGCCTTCCTGGCGTCCGCCAGCTCAGACTCGTACAGCAGTCGTACGTTCTTCAGCTCTCTGGTCGTGCTCTCTTCCTTCTCCTCCAGCAGAAGCTTCATGCAGGACTTCTCTCCCTCCAGCTGCCGCACTCGCTCGATGTAGTTGGCCAGACGGTCGTTCAGCTGCCGCAGGTCCTCCTTCTCCTGGAGGCGGCTGAGCCGCGTGGGGCTGACCGACGAGGGCGAGGGGACGGCTCTGCGAGAGGCGCGTGTTGCCATTGGCGTTGAGGCTGGGGTGGACGTGATCATCTCGGAAACTCTTTATGATCAATCTGAGAATCAAGAATAAATATCAGTTCAAACTAAATCCGATTTCTGTTTGATTTTTCAGTCTCTCTCCAAATACAGGGTTATGACGCCTTGTGAATCAGTGGCGGGACACACACAGATGTCAGTATTTTCTGTTAATTAACCATCATCCCCAGTGTATTATCGTAGTTTAACGTAGTTTTGGCCCTTTACTTCAGAACGAGCAGAAAACAGCACGAGGAACAGCTGACGTCTCTGGAGTTAGCTGTAAATTTCCAGTTCCACCTTAAATAGTGAAGCAATTACATACTGGTGCTTGAGGCTACTGTATCTTTTAAGGTGGAGCTGGAAGTTCCGAACAGAACTCTGCAGAATGAGAATCTGAGCTGAGCTCCATGTCACAGAAGAGTGAGGAGAGGGGGGTAATCTCTGATTGTGAAACTCTTCTGAAGGAGAACGAGGCTCTAAATGTAGCTAACGTCCAGCAGCTCCTCTGATATCACTGCAGACTGGTGCAGAGCTGCTACAGAGCGGCGCTAGTCGCCTGGGAATGAAGCGCTGCTCTGTTTTATTTGTGTTCTGATGAAGTATCAGGGTGTTGAAGGGTCGTCCTGTGTCGTAGGGGGAGATTTAAACACTGTGCCTTTTAACTCAGCTTCAAGGGGTGAGGGGACACTCAAGAACTCATGGGTGCCCTATTCCCTACATAGGCAGCCTACGTAGTCTTTTACCCAATTATAAACCTCATAAAACACATCAGAGTTGCTATCATTAGTCTGATTACATCAGAAATAATCCTCATCCCCTGCTGAAGTCAGAGAAGTAACAGTTATATTCAGCCAGAGGCACTGACCCCCCAGGATTTATCAGGATTTAAATTTAGCCAGATAATTAAAACCCTGTGTTATCAAACAAAAGCAGGGATTAGAGCCAGTTTTATGAAACAACCTGGGGGTAATTCATACAGCCCATAGTTTATAATGAGAATTACACAAAGTTTAGCTGGATAACCTGAGCCTAAACCTAACCCAGTCCAACAGGGGGGAAAAGATGAGGATGGATCCTAATTTGGAAGACGCACAACTTTAAACAGGGCTTAAATGATCAGGTTAACTGTGAACCTCTGCTTTCACAAAGCAGCTAATTAACTTAAACCTAACTTTGGGATTAAGTTAACCATCTTACTAAGAAAGACAGCGCTTCGGTTTAAGCCTAAAGTCACTGTCTCAGAGAGAAAGAGCCGAGGGACATTCCCACGGGTTTAAGTTATCCGGCTAACTGCTTGTGGAGCAGCTCTGGGAAAAAGGCCTGGGTCTTCAGGCTGGGGACACTCACTTACAGCCTTCCCACCTACCTGCTCGGATCTTCTGAAGTCACTTAAGGTGGTATTAAACGGCGAACGCGACCTTAAAGTCGGCAGAAGACGCTCCAAACTCCACGAGCACAGAAACACACCGCACGGACGTGACGCCCGCGACACAGCCTCGGTTTAAAAGCCCTGGCGACTCAGAGGAAACCACCCAGTGACGGGTGGAGGTCGTGAGCCGGTGAGTTGGGGCCTGTTTGGCCGCTTCATTGCGCGCAGCTGTGAGGGGGCTGCGGCCTCGGGGGCGCGTCATTGCGCATCACAAGACCACGAGCATGGCCAGTCATTTAAAGGGAAAGTGGCTGTTTTATTCCGGCCAGCGCTTTTTCCCTGTGTTATTAAGGGTCCCAGTCGCCATCCATTGTTTGTTTACATTAAAATGGACATGTTGAAGATGTTTCACAAAACAGGATTCCTCAGTTTAGCCAGATAACTTAAGCCCAAATTTGAGGACTGGGGTTCTGTTGGACAGGCTTGACTTTGGGCTTAAGTTAGCTGGCTAAAATTGTGGGACGCCCCCTTGAGTCCTCGGTGCCAGATAAATTAAGTCCAATATGAAAAAACCGAGGATAATTCAATCCTAGGTTTAAGTTAGCTGGCTAAATGAATAATCCTGATTCCTTATTTAGCCAGATAACTTAAGCATAAAACTGAGGATAATCCAATAAGAATATCCTTCTCCTCTTTCCCTATTGGAGCATCTTGCATCTGGGCTTAAGTTATCTGGCTAAAATGAGAAACCTTGCTTTGTGGAGCGCCCCCTTGAGTCCTCGGTGCCAGATAAATTAAGCCCAAAACCAAGTTCAATATGAAAAAACAGAGGATAATTCAATCCTAGGCTTAAGTTAGCTGGCTAAAGGAGAAATCCTGATTACTTATTTAGCCAGATAACGTAAGCATAAAATTGAGGATAATCCAATAAGAATATCCTTCTCCTCTTTTCCTATTGGAGCATCTTGCATCTGGGCTTAAGTTATCTGGCTAAACTGAGAAATCTCACATTGTGTTATAAAACAAAATATTCTTTAGTTTAGCCAGATAAATTAAGCCCAAACTCAACCTTGTCTAATGAGACAAGGAGCTGAGGAAAAGTCCTATTGGACAATCCTCAACTCTAGGCTTGAGTTAGCTGACTAACTTTTTGGAATACACCCCAGGAATCCTCAGGTTAGTCAGATAATCCCAAAGCTGAGGATTGTCCAATAGGAATGTCCTTCAGCTCTTTTCCCATTGGACAGACTTAAGTTATCTGGCTAAACTGAGAAATCCTGCTCTCTGGAACAATTCATTCATTCATTCATTCATTCATTCATTGTCTGTGACCCTTATCCAGTTCAGGGTCGCGGTGGGTCCGGAGCCTCCCCGGAATCACTGGGTGCAAGGCAGGGACACACCCTTGAGGGGCGCCAGTCCTTCACAGGGCGACACACACCCTGGAGGCCAGCCACATTTTAGGCCACGTGGACCTCACCTGAGTGGACTCGTGTTCCTCTGAGAACAACTAAAGACCATTCAAATTGTGAAGAACCACGTGAGTTCGAGGGTCTGTGAAGAACCACAGCTTTTACTGATTGACGGCCTGTGGAAAAATCAAAACACTTTTAAGATCCTCTCTGTGATGGGCCACAAACTCTCGCCTCATAAGCAATGAGACAAAGTGGACAGCAGGGGGAGACACAACACAAAGCTTTAATGCTGGACCCCAGGGCTGCAGTGACTAGTGATCACACCCAGTGGGTTATGGGTTATTGCTGGTAATGCCGTGTTGTTTTGGCTGTTGTTAATCTTTTTTATAGTTAAGCGAACACATCTGAACTGAGCAGCAGTGGCTCATGGTGTGACTCCTCTGTGAATGTACTATTGAAGACTGATCCTGAATGGATGGTTCTGTGTTTATGAATCAGTTTATACTCAATTTTATCACAGCTTCGTCTGGCCTCAGATAACGGCAGACATTACAAATAGGGACAGGTCCACGTCCACATTCATGTCCAAGTAGGGACGGGTCCTTGTGTTCCTTTGTGTGACTGGTGCCTATTTAACCCCAGCCTTTCATCCACAGTCTGACCTGTGACACTTTTTATCTTTACATTTTTGCCAAATATAAGAGCACATTACTGAAGGGAATGCAAGGATGTTGCAGCTTAAACAAGTCCGGTGTTGTTGCTGGGTGTTTGCTCTGCTAATCCACATAGCTGCTTGATGGTGTGTATTGTGTTTTAGGTTGTTTCTAGGCGGCTGCTATAGTAGTCCTTGTAGCTGCTGGGCAGTCAGGTACAGTAGTTACATAGCTATGGTATTCCAGGTAGGTGCTGGGTGGTTACTATGGTTTTTCCAGTTTGTTGCTAGGCAGTTGCTATGATATTCCAGGTTGTTGCTAGGTGGTTGCTATGGTATTCCAGGTTGTTTCTAAGTGGTTGCTATGGTATTCCAGGATGTTCTTAAGCAGTTGCTATGGTACTCCAGCTAGTTGCTAAATGGTTGCTATGCTATTCTAGGTAGCTGTTGGGTGATTACTATGGTTTTTCCAGGTTGTTGCTAGGCAGTTGCTATGGTATTCCAGGTTGTTGCTAGGTGGTTGTTATGGTATTCCAGGATGTTCTTAAGCAGTTGCTATGGTACTCCAGGTAGCTGCTGAGTGGTTACTGTGGTATTCCAAGTAATTGCAATGCTATGGTATTCCAGGTAGCTGTTGGTTACTATGGTATTCCTATATACTATAGTATGGTAGTTGTGTGACTCCTGTTCCATGTAGTTGCTAGGCCATTGCTATGGTATTCCAGGTTATTTTAGCTGGTTGCTATGGTATTCCAGGTAGTTGCTGGGCAGTATTCCAGGTAGTCACATTGCTATGGTTTTCCAGGTAGCTGCTGGGTGGTTACGATTTTCCAGGTAGTTGTTAGATGCTTTATATGGTATTCCAGGTAGTTGCTGGGCAGTATTACATGTAGTCGCGTTGCTATGGTATTCCAGGTAGTTGCTGGGCAGTATTACATGTAGTCGCGTTGCTATGGTGTTCCAGGTAGCTGCTGGGTGGTTACGGTTTTCCAGGTAGTTGTTACATGCTTTATATGGTATTCCAGGTGGTTTCCAATAAGTTGCGTGGGTGTGAGTGAAGGGTTAAATGATGATGTACTCTGCTGGCTGTGGTGGTGTCTCGGGTGGTTATTAGGTTGTCATTTAGTTGCAGGGTTTAATACCTGAACAGAAATTTGGATTAAAAAAGCGTATTAATGTTTTTATACTGAGATCATAGTCAAGGTTCTGAAACATTTTGAACCTCACATCATTCCACGTGGCTCTGAACGAGCCGAGTCACAACGACACGGAAATCTGAGTGCTTCTGAACCTAAGCCAAGTCCAAGGAACCTGCTAAGACTCCAGAGTCCAGCAGCGGCAGTTCAATAAAATCACGGCTGTGGTCACTGCCAGCTCCTGCTCCTCACCTGGTAATAATGCAGAGGTCCTGCAGCTGTGGGCTCCGGGCTCTAAGCGCTTGGATTAGACGCTCACTAGGCCATGGCTAATGATGAAATATCAAGTACAACACGTGTCTGTTCTCAGAAACTGATCTGGAGAACAGGTCCTTCATCTGACGGGTCCATCGTGGTCTGTAAGGGTTTCCTCGGGGGCAGGGAGGCAGTGGAACGCAAACACACATAAACACAGGTTATATTTCTTTTTTAAACATGAATAATAGTTTATTCTCATCTTTTCTCACACACACAGTTATTGGAATTAGACCGGTCTGCCCTATTCAAACATTAGGATTCCACCTTAAGTAAACCAAATGAAGCCTTTAAATCTGCTGTAACCTACAGAACCTCCAAAGATGGGTCCCAGAACCTCCCGTCTAAAGGAACTGCATCAGTCTCAGTCTCTGCAGCGGAGGAAACAGGTTTACAGCTTTGGGCTCAGCACTACAGAAACTGCACTATGTAACTTTTGGGGGAGGGTAGGAAAGAAGGGAAGGGCAGATGATTGGAAAATAGAGGAGTGAGTGGATGTATTTGCAGTGGAAAATATTTCGACACGTTCTCTTTGGGCTCTCTGTAATGATGCCCTCTAGTGGCGCCTTTGCGAATCGAAGCGCAGAAAAACTTCTCCCTCTTCTCCCACCGCCACCCCCCCCCCCTCTCTCTCTCTCTCTCTCTCTCACTCTCTCACCCCCTCCCCTCTACAACCCCCTCTCCTCTGTACACCTCTCTCTCTCTCTCTCCCTCCGTCTCCTGCCCCAAGATCTTGCTCCGCTTCATTTTCCGCGAGTGGATTTTAGACTGTTCACACACACACACACAAACACAGGTCCCGGCTCCACATCTGTACCGCACGCGGATCTGTAACGCGCGCCCACATCTGTCCTGCCGCTGCAGCAGCTACATCTTCGGCGCGTGCGTTTTCCCTCATCCAGAAAAGAAGAAAGATGTGAATCCTCTACTTCGCAGCGAAGGTAAGCTCGCGCTGGCACGCGCACCCCTCTCTCTCTCTCTTTCGCTCTCATCAGCATGCACGAGGCGATACACTGGGGCTGGTGTGTGTGTGTGTGTGGTACTGTTGCTGTATGTGTTCCTATAGTGGTTCTTGTTTTATTTATTATTTTAACTCCAAGGACACCCTGTATAAACAGTGTATTTCTAGTGGAACAGCTGCACATGAGACTAAGGTCACAATGCCCAATGCCACATGTGGGTTAGAGGGGTCTGAAGCCCCAGCACTGGTCCGTGGAGCAGTGGAACTGTGTTCTCTGGAGAGATGGGTGTGATTCCCAGGTAAATATAGAGCTAGGATTTCAGCGTTAGCCAGATAACTTGAGCTTAAACCCACACACCGTCCAGTAAGTGTCCAGTAAGCTTGTTTCTCTTTGAGCTCTAGTGTTCTGGCTGAAGTAAGAAATCCCTGAATTAGCCAGATAACGTACGCCACTGAGAATAAGCACTGATATCAACGTCCCTCAGGTCTCACTGGACAGGACCGTCTCTGGGCTCTGGTCGTGTTTCTGCGTTAGCCGGATAACTTAAACCCAGTGGCTGAACACTGTCCAATAGAATTGCCTCTGAGATCAGCTTTGAAACCAGGCTTAAGTTATCTGGCTAACCGGCTAATTCTGCTTTGTGAAACTGATTTACTTTAATCAAGGTTCGTGTGTTAGCCAGATAACTTAAGCCTGAAGTCAGACAGCTGTTCACCGAATGGAAGCGTATGAAGTTAAAAGTGATGGAGTGATGGAGATCTAATCCTTCAACATCAGCATCTGACCTCACCGCTGTGCTCTTGGTTGCCATCGAATCCTCACAGCAATGTTCCAGCGTGGGGTAAAGCCCTCTCAGCAGAACAGAGCCTGTTAGTTCAGTGAAGAGAGGAATGCGGTCCTGATTAATGCCCTTCATTTCAGAGGAAACGCTGGACGAGCAGCTATTCACTAACCTTTACCCCTTTAAAGTGGGGCCTCCCTTGTTTTTAAGGGGGTGTGGATGTTTATTTCCGAGACGTTTTGCTCCATCAGCAGCTCCGTGGGAGTTAAGGCGGATCTATGTTTTGATGCAGTGATGTGGGTCGCATCAGATCACTTTAAACTAACACTACACCTCGCTTTCACAGGCTGACGGCGCTCCGTATTTCTACTACAGCTTCGAAAACATGGAACTCCTGCTTTGGAAAATCAGCGTGGCCCTCATGCTGGTGTCCTCCAGGATCCAGGTAGGACTCACCTCATAATGAGATCCCCTGCAAAACACTGTAATGTTTATATACTGTATCCGAGTAAAAACATCTGGAATCATGTCAGTTGTGTAATGACGATATTGTGAAATTGTAAGTGCGAATATTAGAGGTATAACAGATATATTGATGTCTTGGGACCTGGATTGTGACAAACTCTTAAAGGCTAAGCACCACTTAATGGACCTCCATGAATATTCCACATTATTGTAGTTACTGACAGATATAAGTATGAATTAAAATGAAAATAGCAGCTTAATTTGCTTTAAAACTGACAATTTTATTAAATTGACGGAAAAACCCGAGCTCTCTACGGAAATTCTCGAACGCGACCGTGACGTCACTGGTGGACAACAGCTGAACAACGCCGCGGTAAAACACCGTTATGACTGACTGTTATGACGGTATCTAGCTAAATAACCAACATTATTCATGACAATAGCCTAGCAATAAGCTAAACTCAAATGTAGAGGTACCGTTATTCTTGTAAATGTGATCGAAGTCGAACTCGAATTCATCCGACACTATAAACCTCCGTAATGCAGCTACGTAGCCGAGTATAATCTGAGACACCGAGTTTAGCGAGTCAAGCTAACGTTAACTAACACCAACTAAAACAGGCGAAGTGAGTGTCCTTACCCTGTTTACCTCCATGTTACAGAGGCTCTTGAACACCTTTCGTTGGTGTCCTTACATGCCCATATTGTTGGAAAAGCGCCAGTGAAATGAGCTACAGATAACGGAGTGAGCGGAGGGTCCTTTCCAAAGTGCCCGTTTAAAGTGGGACAACTTTAGTCCATTTTCTGGATATTTTGAGATCTTTGGGCCATTTGTTCACAGATGTCCCACTGTAATTGAATGATTGCAGCCAAAAACAACACACCTTTTCCTCATTTTGCATTGCACAGTGCAGTTTTCCTTGTTGCACATTCAACTTTCGCTGGAGATTTTCCTCAGACACCGACCCAAGGAGCGTCTGACACTCTTCAGAAACCCCTCAGGGGAATGTTACGAGCTGCTGCTGAGAGCTGGACAAAAACTAATGTGAACGCTGCTGTAACTTCATAGAAGTAGCAAGTTTGGAGTTCTGCATTTCATGGTGATTGACAGGCTTCTCCGGCCAATCAGAGCTCTGCAGGGTTTACACCTCACTTTGAGTACCTACTCAGCTCGGCTGGAAATTCACTAAAAAATGACCAGGTCCTAGGACCAGATTTGGCCGGTGGAAAAGCTAAAGAGTTGAGTCATGTAGGGTTCCATGCCGTGGAAAAGCGCCTGTAGACAGAGGGAACCTAAGCTGGAATACCAGGGAGGCCTTGCCCTTAAGCGAGGGATTGGCTGACACCTTACAGAACCCGAGAGACAGCCATCAACTCACCAGAGATGAGATACAAACCAAGTTTGCTGGCAACTGGGAACCAGTGCTCTTTCAGATTCCGCAGTAAGGCATTCCCTTGCTTAAGGGCAAGGCCTCCCTGTTCCTCTGTGTTGGAGTTCACCCTCGCCAGAGGTTCCCACCTTCTTTAGGGGCTGGGGAGGTAACGCAGCGACCTTGGGGCATGTGAATAGGGCTATGGTGATTAATATTAAAACTGTTCTTTTTAAATCTCAGACGGAAGGTGATTTCTCTGAGAGAATCAGTGAGACATTGTGTTGACGGCAGCAGTGTAGCGCTGTACCTCTAGTACGAGCAGGGAAATGATTTTTGGACTAGGAAGCGTTACCGAACCTCCTTCAGGAGAGTGATTTAACAAAGACGCCAGAGTGTCGTTCTCATTTCAAAGCGGGTTCTCGTCTGATTTCTTTTTAAAGCTCGTTGCTGACTGACAGAGTGTTGCCACGAGCAGAACACTCTCTCTCTCCATTCACACTGCTCCTCTGAGTGTGGATTTCTGCACTTTTAACTGTGAAAACCACACCTTTACTCTTAGATCAGTCAGAATATCTAATGTGTCTCTAATGACAGTAAATGGAAAGGTGGCGTATGTCTTTAATGTATGGCTTTCTCCCTTGTTTTAAGTGATTTTTTTAGAGCCTAGTTCCCTTGGCGTATACAGTGTTTATTGTAATTATATAGAATTCTATACCCTCTCCATGTTTATTGAGAAGATATATAATAATATCTTAATAACAGTGATCTGCCGAAGATGTAAAACCCTATTAAAACATCCGTGCTCAGACTCAGAGTCAAGGACGTGATCTGAGGTGATTTCACTCGCTCAGATGTTATTAGTTGCTCTCTTTGCTGGGTGTTGAAGGCGAGACCAGCTGAATGTGGTCTGTTTTTATACGACACTGGACCCTGGTGCCAGTTATATATAGAGCAGAGAGAGGGGCTTTAATGGAAGAGTTGGCACGCAGATGAATGAAGGACTAATCCGTGACAATAGGCAGCGAGAGCCGCTCTGTAACGGTAACTTTCACCGGACAGAGCTGCCACATACTCTGTGTCCGATGCTGGTGAGTGCGCGTACGGAAATAGCTGCCGAAACCCGAGCCTTCCCTTTGTTTACCTGTAGAGGAGGACAGAAGGACGGTGGGCAGGAGGAGAAGCAGCTGCTGGCCTTTAGATCCTACACACCGCACCAAAAGACATCAACTTTCACATCCCCCTCTTCTCCACAGAGGAGTGACCTGCTTCGGTCCAAACCCCACGAGCCCCACAGCAGTGTTCTCCCCCTGTGTAAACAGCCCTGTTCAGAACGCCCGCTTTCAGCACCTGTTCCTTTAAATGATAATGAGCCGCTCGCTGTTCACCCCGACCCCGAGCGCACAGCAGTGAGGAGCGAGGAGCAGAAGCTCTGGTTTTTAGCCGTTTTCACTCTGTTCTCTTTCTTCTCCGTTTTTACTCAGTGCTCTTATTTCTCCGCGCTCGTTGTGTCTGTTTCACTGAGTTTAACCTCGTCTTTGCGCTCTCACATAAACACGGGTCCAGCGCTGTGATTGGACAGACTCAGACGAGGGGGCGGGGCCATTCTAAAGTCTCTGCACTTGACGTCAGAAGCGGCGCAGGATCAGAACGCCTCGTTTTATCCCGTGTTTCAGACTCAGGCAGCGCACAGAAAACTGACTGGGGTCTTGTTTCACAGTGTGTGGGTTGGTGGCCTCCAGATCAACATTAGAACAAAGGGTTTTCATAATGTATCCCCTTTAAGTGACTCAATCAAGAGAAACAACCCATCTTCAATATTCTGGCTCGGTCCGTCTCTCTCATGGCATGTGATGAAGGGACATCGGCTGGGGACCGGCTGCAGGCTGACATTCCACGATGTTCCCAAAACATAGTCTAGGAATGTGCTGTATAAGCGTAACTCTCATGCATTCATTCATTTGCTGCAGTGCTAATTCATCATATGATGATTTTCCTGAAAAAAGGGAATGTTTTTCAGGCGAGTGCTCTCTGCAGTAATCTTCAGGAATAATATTTGCTCAGTGGGATAAACACCGCCGGCTGATTTATGAGCGCTTGGCGGCTGAATCCGAACGAAACAGGTGTCCCTCCTTCGCTCTGTGACCTCTGCTGCTTTCCGCACTCGCTGTTTTACACACCCTTCATGAGATACACCTGCGGCTAATCTGCCGTTTGGAATGAACGGATTTCTGTGGATTTGAGCGAGCGTTTCTTGATGCGGATGTGTCTCTGGAGATCAGCTGCGCTCTCAGCGCTCACCGGGATCGCTCACTGCGTTAGAACTGCATTACAACCCACTTCAGACCATGCTAACATGCTAATGAATGCAGATTCCTAGCTTGGTGCTAACGTAGGGAATGAAATGAACACAACCTGTCTACACCCACCTTAAATCTTTTTCCCAAAAGGAACAAAAGGAATTCACCTTTACAGCACTGTCTTGAAATTCAAGGGAAGTTTGCCAGATGTTACATAGTGCAGTTTCTGCAGTGCTGAGCCCGGATTAGCAACGACAGAGGCTCTGTTCTCCCTGTTACAGCTCAGTGGAGCATCACAATGATTTTAAAGCTGTGATTTTAAGGTAAAAACCACTACATAGTGTTGCTTTTAAATGATATCTCCATAGTTTCCGTAATCGGCTGTGGACTGACTGTTGCTCTGCATACTTTGTTAGCCCCCTTTCACCCTGTTCTTCAAAGCCCTCGGTGGAGCGCCACAGAACTAGTATCGTCTGGATGATTCTCAGCGCTGACTCCTGAGACAGACTTCTCCTCCTCCTCCTCAAACCCTTTCCTTCAGAAACATCATTTAAGGAGAAAGTGGGAGGTCGGCTTGAGTTTGTAAGCCGACAATAGCATTAGACCGGATTCAGAAACATTCATTCAGGCTCGGCTCACTCCGCGGATCATAGCAGATGTTGGATTAGCGTCATTCCTGATTGCTTTTCATTGTTTGGCCTTTTTGAGGAACCTCTTTTTCTCTTCGGGGCTCATTCTGGGCCACGTCTGAGTCTTTCTTTCATCATTTTATGACGGAAGATGGTCGGAATAGGGCTCTGTAATAAGCCCAGTGTCTGCCCACATCACTCAGAGTCGGTAGATTAAAGGTTGTTAGACTAGGTTAAATAAAGCAGATGTTATCGATACTGTGCCTTTAAGACCTACACAAGCTGTGTTTTGACTGGCTTTGATTTCAAATGGCATCAGACACCAGAAGTCAGGGTATAAATAGAGTTCCCAACGTCGCACCGTCTTCTCGTCGTCTAGCGAGGGTTTACACAAGCTGTCGGAACACTGCCATCAGGATTTGATGGCGTTCAGCCACACAGTGCTGGTGTTGGATGAGACGTAATGTAATGAAAGCTCACAGACATCCCCCTCTTTACACGGTTTGTACCTTTATTAACAATAATGTGTCCACCCAGTTTCTTCCAGGTGACTGTCTGTGAGGAGTGTGGTGTGTTCTCTCTGTGTCTGTGTGGGTTTCCTCCGGGTGACTGTCTGTGAGAAGTGTGGTGTGTTCTCCCTGTGTCTGCGTGGGTTTCCTCCGGGTGACTGTCTGTGAGGAGTGTGGTGTGTTCTCCCTGTGTCTGCATGGGTTTTTTGGAGCGTGTAGAGATTTTACTCGCTCTGAATGTCAGTTCGACAGTGGCAGGGGGACTCTGTGTGCTCTCCATTCTCGGTTCCTTGAAGAGGTGCTCATCTACTTCTCAAACACACCTCACTCTTGACTCATCAGCTCATTTCCAAACACTCCAGGTGCTGAGAGGAGTGTGTCAGGGCAGGAAACACTCAGACGTGGACTAGCAGTCTGGGATTTACGTTGAGCTGCACTCTACACCCTCCATTTTAGCTCCCTTCAGATAAAGATGGAGCTTTGGACTCCGAAACTGGAACGCCGGCCTGTTTTAAGGCTATTTACGGCGATTAGGCTAATGCTTTTGTTGTTTCTGAGAGCTTCAGCGTTCAGGTCTCAGTCGCTTTAGCTTCAGATCACAGATAAAACACATTCAAAAGAGGAATAAACGACTAGACGTTTGCACTGGATCTTCAAAGGTATATCTTCAGGACTCTCTCATATAAGACACTGTAATATCACTGTGTAACTCCCGTAGTTTAAAACAGGATAAATATTAAAATAATAATTAAATGAGTTTATTTAATCACAAACATATTAATGCTGTTACTCAAGAAAAATGTTCACTGCAGGAAACAAACCTTTAAAGGGCCCGTATCCTATATTTATCCTGTTTGGAAGCTGGATTAGACGGGCACTCTGTCTGGGGTGTGTCTATCTTGCGCCCAGTGATTGTAATGAAGTGGTTACAGAAAATGAATGAATGAATAAATAAAAGAATGCATGGAAATTTGTTTTTGTAGGCGTTTGTGCACCAAAAAGTGTCAGTATTCCAGTTTTCAGGACCAAGCTGTTGGTTGTACTATGTGTCTATAACTGACATGTGAATCCATTTGCTTTTGTGACATCCCAAAAATGCTAAATTCAGGCCACTTTTGCAGATTAGATTCCATCAATGAACAACAGGCAGCAAACTGTAGGGTGACTGTCTGTGAGGAGTGTGGTGTGTTCTCTCTGTGTCTGCGTGGGTTTCCTCCGGGTGACTGTCTGTGAGGAGTGTGGTGTGTTCTCTCTGTGTCTGCGTGGGTTTCCTCCGGGTGACTGTCTGTGAGGAGTGTGGTGTGTTCTCTCTGTGTCTGCGTGGGTTTCCTCCGGTTGCT
The DNA here is from genome assembly GCF_029633855.1 of Hoplias malabaricus. Taxonomy (NCBI): domain Eukaryota; kingdom Metazoa; phylum Chordata; class Actinopteri; order Characiformes; family Erythrinidae; genus Hoplias; species Hoplias malabaricus. The sequence continues at coordinate 1,529,888 of NC_089815.1, read as the reverse complement.
CCGGTTTCCTCCATAGGTGTGAGTGTGTGTCACCTTGTGAAGGACTGGCGCCCCTTACAGGGTGTGTTCCCACCTTGCGCCCAGTTATTCCGGGTTACAGACAATGAATGAAGGAAGTGGTTAGCCAGTGTCCAGAGATTTGCATGAGTCCTGTGTGTGTGTGTGTGTGTGTGTGTGTGTGTGTGTGTGTGTGTGTGTGTGTGTGTGTGGGTGTGAGTGTGTGTGTGTGTGTGTGTGTGTGTGTGTGTGTGTGTGTGTATGTTTTCCCAGGGCTGATTTGAGAGCCCTTGCTGTTGTGTAGCTTCATAGCTAAGAGACTTGTAGCTGAGACTCTGAGTAACGGCCTGTTTGAACAACTGAGACATGTTAAACACAGGCAAGGATCGGGAGAGGAAGGGGTTAAACTGGGACGTCTGACAATGTGCGTGTGACAATGCTTTCTTTCATAGCAACAGTTGCCAGGTCAGACAAACTTGACAGAGTCCCATTTAACCTAATGATAAACTGCAGCAGATTTACGGCCAAACGTTTGCCGTCACTCAGCCAACGTTTCAGACTTCACTGCAGTAACAGCCTCTGCTCCTCTGGGAAGGATTCACACAGATGCTGGAACATTGCTGTGAGGATTTGATGGCAGTTACACAATCTTCATATTGGGTTCTGCGTGGGTTTCTCTGAGTGCTCCACTTTTATTCCACAGTGTAATTACATGCTGGTAGGTGGAGATGTTGTGTGAAACTGTTCATAGGTGTGAGTGTGTGAGCAACTGGGTGAGTGACTGGGTGAGTGTGTGAGTGACTGGGTGAGTGACTGGGTGAGTGTGTGAGTGACTGGGTGAGTGTATGAGTGACTGGGTGAGTGTGTGAGTGACTGGGTGAGTGTGTGAGGGACTGGGTGAGTGTGTGAGTGACTGGGTGAGTGACTGGGTGAGTGTGTGAGTGACAGGGTGAGTGATTGAGAGACTGGGTAAGTGTGTGAGTGACTGGGTGAGTGTGTGAGTGACTGGGTGAGTGTGTGAGTGACTGGGTGAGTGTGTGAGTGACTGGGTGAGTGTGTGAGGGACTGGGTGAGTGTGTGAGTGACTGGGTGAGTGACTGGGTGTTATTGCTATGCCCTCAGTGATTCTGGACTGAGTTTAAAAGTTGCTGTGTGTTGTTGTGTAGATGTAGGTATATTATGGTTGTGTGTGTTGCGTTGTTTACTGGGACAGTGGATTGGTTTTTTTGAGGGTAATCTACTGCCCCTGTGTGTGTCCGTCCTGTGTTAGTGACCCCTGGTGTTTGTGTGTGTGTTCAGCCTGCGCTGGGTAAAGTTGTTAAGGCTGTGGTTTGTTTGCCAGGTTCAATAAATAGTTGTTAACATGTTAAATACAAATGTTGTCCGTGCCTCTCTCTCAATGCAAAGAATGTTACAGCTCAGTACCACCTTAAAAACAGCTCCTCCCACCTTTGAATCCACATTCAAGAACAACACGTCCACCTAATGCCACCTTAAAAACCTCAGACCTCACTCTTGATTCCACTTTTAACGAACAACACATATATCAACCTATAAAAAACACAAAATCCCACTCGAGGCCACCTTAAAAAAACACATCCAGGTCAATTCCACCTTAAAACAATACATCACTTCATAACAGCAGCAGAAATAAAGCTCCAATGGGTTTTTATAAGCATCACCAATATTTTTTTTTCCATTCTCTGTTCCACCTTAAACAGTGCCGTCCTTACATCATGACGCCTAGACATGAGAATGCAAGTGCTGTACTATTTAAGGTGGAATGGAAAATTAAGTTAAAAAGCTTAGATGCCAAAGTGTGTTTTAAGTGTGGATTAATTCTCTGTTTTCTTTTTTTCGTTTTGTGTTTTTTGGGACGAGTTGTGTCCAGACTTTTGGTTTTGTCTCAGGACTCAATGCCTTTCACCAAAACAAATGGAGTGAGAAGCAGAGGTCATTAGCGCGGCTGTTGATGCGGGCGGACGCTGGACTGGACGCTGCCCGTGAGCCCCCGGAGTCGGGGTCTGCTGCCGACTGCTGAAAGGAAATCCACTGATTGGGTTTATTTGTATTAGACGAGGGGAAACGCGAGCCGAGCCGGAGAGTGACTTTATCTCGGGTTTACATCGGGGTTCGTGTGTGTTCCCCTCGCAGTTTAACAGGCCTCTCGTTTGCTGGTCTTTGATTGGGGCGGAGAAGTTGACCTCACGTGAGCAGGCCGAGCCCAGTAAGCCTGAGCGTGAGATTCTCAGGGCTGATAGTGCTGCTATCAGAGCGGTTGTAGCCACGCTGTGCTAATGAAGTGCTGCATTTTTAGAGTTGATTGAGGCAGGGGTCTCATGATGAATATTTTAATCAACAGACGTGCTTTTCGGTTCCATAAGTAATCATTAGTGGAGGGGAACCAGTCGGAACGCCTCGGGATTTAATTTGGGTTTGATTTATTGCGCTGTGCAACAATTCAGTGCATCTTTGTTTATACCAAGTAGCCCTTAGGAGTCTTAGTGCTTCTCTCTCTCTCTCTGTCTCTCTCTCTCTCTCTCTCTCTCTCTCTCTCTCTCTCTGTCTCTGTCTCTCTCTCTCTCACTCTCTCTGTCTCTCTGTCTCCGTCTCTCTCTCTCTCTCTCTCTCTCTCTCACTCTCTCTGTCTCTCTGTCTCCGTCTCTCTCTCTCTCTCTCTGTCTCTCTCTCACTTTCTGTCTCTCTCTCTCACTCTCTTTCTATCTCTGTCTCTCTCTCACACTTTCTGTCTCTCTCTCTCACACACTCTCTCTCTCTGTCTCTCTCTCACACTTTCTGTCTCTCTCTCTCTCTCTCTCTCTGTCTCTCTCTCACTCTCTGTCTCTCTCTGTCTCTGTCTCTTTCTCTAACTCTCTCTATCTCTGTCTCTCTCTCACACTCTCTCTCTCTCTCTCTCTCTCTGTCTCTTACTCACTACTTTCTCTATCTGTATCTATCTCTCTCTCTGTATGTCTCTCTCTCTCTGTCTCTCTCTTGCTCTCTCTCTCTCTGTCTCTCTCCTCTTTCCTCTCACTCTGTTTCTCTCTCTCACTCTTTCCTACTCTCTCTTTCTCTGTCTCTCCTCTGTCTCTGTCTCTCTCTCTCTCTCTCTCTCTCTCTCTCTCTCTCTCGACCTCCACATGTTGGGGACAACCTTTAGACCCCTGACCTGTGATTGAAAGTGTGTCACAGAGAAGAATAACGGAACGGATAAAAACATGGAACAAAGGAAAAGTGTGGCAAAGTGTCTCGGAAAAAGAAACCTCTCAATGAGGAGCGGGAATGTGCTGGAAAACATGTCAACTTTGTATTTGTTACTTTCCTGATCTCGCATCAAAACTATGCTCTGTTCCACACAGTGCCCCACTCCCTACATAATGCACTTTAAAGATTATTTAACACTACACCACTGCACTATTTACTACACAGTGTACAGGAAGACGTCTGAGACTCAGCCCTAGTGGTGTGTTGCTGTAACTGCAGAGTGACAGACCCCATTCACAATGTTGAGTCAACGCAGGAGCATAAATCTGCCTTTACAGTCCCTCTTGTAGCACCACAGACACAGCTCCTGGACTCTGAGGAAGTCTGACGCTCTGAAACTCAAAAGACGGGAGCCTCTGGTGATGGGAAACTCAAGCCTGGAGGAAAGGTGTGGCCTTGCGCTTGTACGAGGGGATGCCTCACGTCCTGCAGAGTCTAAACGCTCAGTCCCAACACCACCATCGACTCACCAGAGGTGGGAAATGAACGGGATTTACCCGCCGTCCTGCTATGACCGAACCAACAGAGCAGCTCGGGTCCGGAGGGTGCGAGGCGTCCCTCGCTTAAGGACAAGGCCTCCCTGTTCCTCTAGGTTGGAGTTTCCCTTCACCAGAGGAGTCCTTCTGGAGTTTCTGAGTTTCAGAGTCCCCCGGAGTCTGGGGGGGCTGTGTCTGTGAGAGCGCAGAGAGAGCAGTGCTGCCCCCAACTGTCTGCTCAAAACTGCAGGGTGAACATCTGGGAATAACAGAAGCATTTTAATAAAGTAACACTCTCAAATGCAGCAAAACAGTTTTACAGTGAGTCCAACATGTGGTGTCAGTGTCGGCACCGGGAGGTTCTCCCAGGTTTTGGTGAAGAGAGGGAGAAAAGGGGAAGATGGGGGCTGAGAGCAGTCGAGGACTGCAGCTCCAGTCTGAAACCTCCTGGAGCTCGCCCTGCAGTTTCCGGCTCCACAGTCCAACGCTGTGAGGGCTTTATACCCCTCGTGTGTACGGTGACCGTCATCTCATGTGCAGCTGCTCCAGAGAACTTTTTTTCATTTCATGTTGGTTCTATGGAGGCTGTACATTGCTGTGAGGACTTGATAGCACACATTAGGCTGCCTCAATGTGTCTGGACATGCTCCACACTATGGAGCAGGTCATGAGGAGCGCCCCGTTCCGAAAAAGTGGACGGATCACGCTGGCTACAAGCACTCATTCCCTCTCCACCACTCTCTCACTCTCTCTCTCTCTCTCTCTTGCTCCCTCTCTCCCCCTCTCCCCCCCCCCCTCTCACCCTCTCTCTCTCCCTCTCTCTTGCTCCCTCTCTCCCCCCTCTCTCTCTCTCTCTCTCTCTCTCTCTCTCTCTCTCTCTCTCTGTCTCGTAGTGAAAGGCTCTTTCATTGAAAGGTACAGTGTGGCTATTCACTGTGGTCAGCTGTAAACAGACACGCTCCTGATGTGCTCCCTCTGCACTGCTAATCAGCTGGAGAGCATTCTCAATTTCTCTCTCTCTCTCTCTCTCTCTCTCTCTCTCTCTCTCTCTCTCTGCTCTTTCACTCCTTCTCTCTTTCTGTCTTTTGCCTCTGCCTTGTCTTTTGAGAGAGAGAGAGAGAGAGAGAGAGAGAGAGTGAGAGAGAGAGAGAACAGCTCTTTATCTGGGTCACACAACCTTCTGGTATCAGTCGTTGAAGGTGGCGCTGAAACGCTTCCTGATCCCACTGCTTCACTCTGAGATGAAGGTTCACGTCTCTGCTGCACCTCCCTCATTGACTCAGGGATTTTCACAGATGCTCACAGACACAGATGCAGATATATTGTGAGCCGCGGACACGTGCCAACATCTCACGTACACTGTAAATATACAGCAGCGCCCCGCAGCGCCGAGACCACTCTTCAGTTCTTTATTTTCTCTTCAAATATCCAGCTGATCACACAAAGGGAAAACGATCATCAGAACAGACGCCACTGGAGCGAGAGAAACTCCTCACCACCTCGCGTCACATTCACGTCTTTCTCTTCTGAGACAGAGGAGAAGGATCAGCTCCAGGGCTGAGGGCTGTGCTTTGAGACGCCTCTCAGTGGACACCCTCAGTGTGCCATTGTCCCCAGTGCATTAGCATCCACTCAGCTCAGAGTCTGAGGGCAGATCCTATCCTCAGCGCTTCTGAAATCCCTCGTCTTCTAAAGGGCAAGGACCACGCTGCTCATTCCCTGCAGTGACCAAGCAGCCCACATTAACCCCTGCTTCACCTTTAAGGCCCTGTGTAGCCACCTCCCAGAATCCCCAGAGCCTTTCCTCCTCTGTGCTGCTGGAGTGTGACAGTGGAGCTCAGGGAAGAGAGCAGTTGTTCTTTAAAGTGCCTCCTATGCCACGTTAAATGTAGCTGGAATGTGTAATATCTCTCACTCTGGGAATGATTTCTCTTCACATGATGCTATAGGTTTATATATAGGTGTGTGTGTGTGTGTGTGTGGTGCAGTTTGGCTCCGTCGGTGCTCTCTCAGCAGGAGAGTCTCAGCGGGAGGTTTCCTTGGTTTCGCATGGCGTTCACATCGTTCTTGGAAGAGAAGATGCTCGACTCCTACATGGATTTACATAAACACTCCTTCATCCTGAATTAATCTGTCAGCCAGCGTCACTCTTCGTCACGTTCTGCTCCTTGGTGACGGTCCTCCATCTTCTCTTCCTCGGCTTCAGCCTCTTCAGGGAAAACGAGCATCTGTTAAGCAGCTCAGATCCTCTAGTGGTTCTTAATTGATTCATGAAAAGCTCTCTCTCTCTTTCCTTTTCTCTCTCTCTCTCTCTCTCTCTCTGTGTGTGTGTGGGTGTGTGTGTGTGATCTGTGAGCATGCTGTGAGTCGTAACAGGTGTCATGCTGATAGGAGCATAGCTCTGAATGTGGCTAGCAACCTCCTCTCTCCGTGTTTAGAAGACTTTGCTGTGGCTGGCTGCCTGCAACTAGAGTAGTTTGTATGTTCACGGCCCCTAATCACTGTTGTGTGTGTGTACCGCTATAATTTAAATGCTTGTGAGTGAGGTTGTGTGTTCGAGTCCCTGTGAGGAGTGTGGTGTGTTCTCTCTGTGTCTGTGTGGGTTTCCTCCAGGTGACTGTCTGTGAGGAGTGTGGTGTGTTCTCTCTGTGTCTGTGTGGGTTTCCTCCAGGTGACTGTCTGTGAGGAGTGTGGTGTGTTCTCTCTGTGTCTGTGTGGGTTTCCTCCAGGTGACTGTCTGTGAGGAGTGTGGTGTGTTCTCCCTGTGTCTGTGTGGGTTTCCTCCGGGTGACTGTCTGTGAGGAGTGTGGTGTGTTCTCTCTGTGTCTGTGTGGGTTTCCTCCAGGTGACTGTCTGTGAGGAGTGTGGTGTGTTCTCTCTGTGTCTGTGTGGGTTTCCTCCAGGTGACTGTCTGTGAGGAGTGTGGTGTGTTCTCCCTGTGTCTGTGTGGGTTTCCTCCGGGTGACTGTCTGTGAGGAGTGTGGTGTGTTCTCTCTGTGTCTGTGTGGGTTTCCTCCAGGTGACTGTCTGTGAGGAGTGTGGTGTGTTCTCCCTGTGTCTGTGTGGGTTTCCTCCGGGTGACTGTCTGTGAGGAGTGTGGTGTGTTCTCCCTGTGTCTGTGTGGGTTTCCTCCGGGTGACTGTCTGTGAGGAGTGTGGTGTGTTCTCTCTGTGTCTGTGTGGGTTTCCTCCAGGTGACTGTCTGTGAGGAGTGTGGTGTGTTCTCCCTGTGTCTGTGTGGGTTTCCTCCGGGTGACTGTCTGTGAGGAGTGTGGTGTGTTCTCTCTGTGTCTGTGTGGGTTTCCTCCGGGTGACTGTCTGTGAGGAGTGTGGTGTGTTCTCTCTGTGTCTGCGTGGGTTTCCTCCGGGTGACTGTCTGTGAGGAGTGTGGTGTGTTCTCTCTGTGTCTGTGTGGGTTTCCTCCGGGTGACTGTCTGTGAGGAGTGTGCTGTGTTCTCTCTGTGTCTGCGTGGGTTTCCTCCGGGTGACTGTCTGTGAGGAGTGTGGTGTGTTCTCTCTGTGTCTGTGTGGGTTTCCTCCGGGTGACTGTCTGTGAGGAGTGTGGTGTGTTCTCTCTGTGTCTGTGTGGGTTTCCTCCGGGTGACTGTCTGTGAGGAGTGTGGTGTGTTCTCTCTGTGTCTGCGTGGGTTTCCTCCGGGTGACTGTCTGTGAGGAGTGTGGTGTGTTCTCTCTGTGTCTGCGTGGGTTTCCTCCGGGTGACTGTCTGTGAGGAGTGTGGTGTGTTCTCTCTGTGTCTGTGTGGGTTTCCTCCAGGTGACTGTCTGTGAGGAGTGTGGTGTGTTCTCCCTGTGTCTGTGTGGGTTTCCTCCGGGTGACTGTCTGTGAGGAGTGTGGTGTATTCTCTCTGTGTCTGCGTGGGTTTCCTCCGGGTGACTGTCTGTGAGGAGTGTGGTGTGTTCTCTCTGTGTCTGTGTGGGTTTCCTCCGGGTGACTGTCTGTGAGGAGTGTGGTGTGTTCTCTCTGTGTCTGTGTGGGTTTCCTCCGGGTGACTGTCTGTGAGGAGTGTGGTGTGTTCTCTCTGTGTCTGTGTGGGTTTCCTCCGGGTGACTGTCTGTGAGGAGTGTGGTGTGTTCTCTCTGTGTCTGTGTGGGTTTCCTCCAGGTGACTGTCTGTGAGGAGTGTGGTGTGTTCTCTCTGTGTCTGTGTGGGTTTCCTCCAGGTGACTGTCTGTGAGGAGTGTGGTGTGTTCTCCCTGTGTCTGTGTGGGTTTCCTCCAGGTGACTGTCTGTGAGGAGTGTGGTGTGTTCTCTCTGTGTCTGTGTGGGTTTCCTCCAGGTGACTGTCTGTGAGGAGTGTGGTGTGTTCTCCCTGTGTCTGTGTGGGTTTCCTCCGGGTGACTGTCTGTGAGGAGTGTGGTGTGTTCTCTCTGTGTCTGTGTGGGTTTCCTCCAGGTGACTGTCTGTGAGGAGTGTGGTGTGTTCTCCCTGTGTCTGTGTGGGTTTCCTCCGGGTGACTGTCTGTGAGGAGTGTGGTGTGTTCTCTCTGTGTCTGTGTGGGTTTCCTCCGGGTGACTGTCTGTGAGGAGTGTGGTGTGTTCTCTCTGTGTCTGCGTGGGTTTCCTCCGGGTGACTGTCTGTGAGGAGTGTGGTGTGTTCTCTCTGTGTCTGTGTGGGTTTCCTCCGGGTGACTGTCTGTGAGGAGTGTGCTGTGTTCTCTCCGTGTCTGCGTGGGTTTCCTCCGGGTGACTGTCTGTGAGGAGTGTGGTGTGTTCTCTCTGTGTCTGCGTGGGTTTCCTCCGGGTGACTGTCTGTGAGGAGTGTGGTGTGTTCTCTCTGTGTCTGTGTGGGTTTCCTCCGGGTGACTGTCTGTGAGGAGTGTGGTGTGTTCTCTCTGTGTCTGTGTGGGTTTCCTCCGGGTGACTGTCTGTGAGGAGTGTGGTGTGTTCTCTCTGTGTCTGCGTGGGTTTCCTCCGGGTGACTGTCTGTGAGGAGTGTGGTGTGTTCTCTCTGTGTCTGTGTGGGTTTCCTCCAGGTGACTGTCTGTGAGGAGTGTGATGTGTTTACTCTGTGTCTGTGTGGGTTTCCTCCGGGTGACTGTCTGTGAGGAGTGTGGTGTGTTCTCCCTGTGTCTGTGTGGGTTTCCTCCGGGTGACTGTCTGTGAGGAGTGTGGTGTATTCTCTCTGTGTCTGCGTGGGTTTCCTCCGGGTGACTGTCTGTGAGGAGTGTGGTGTGTTCTCTCTGTGTCTGTGTGGGTTTCCTTCGGGTGACTGTCTGTGAGGAGTGTGCTGTGTTCTCTCTGTGTCTGCGTGGGTTTCCTCCGGGTGACTGTCTGTGAGGAGTGTGGTGTGTTCTCTCTGTGTCTGTGTGGGTTTCCTCCGGGTGACTGTCTGTGAGGAGTGTGGTGTGTTCTCTCTGTGTCTGTGTGGGTTTCCTCCGGGTGACTGTCTGTGAGGAGTGTGGTGTGTTCTCTCTGTGTCTGTGTGGGTTTCCTCCGGGTGACTGTCTGTGAGGAGTGTGGTGTGTTCTCTCTGTGTCTGTGTGGGTTTCCTCCGGGTGACTGTCTGTGAGGAGTGTGGTGTGTTCTCTCTGTGTCTGTGTGGGTTTCCTCCGGGTGACTGTCTGTGAGGAGTGTGGTGTGTTCTCTCTGTGTCTGTGTGGGTTTCCTCCGGGTGACTGTCTGTGAGGAGTGTGGTGTGTTCTCTCTGTGTCTGTGTGGGTTTCCTCCGGGTGACTGTCTGTGAGGAGTGTGGTGTGTTCTCTCTGTGTCTGTGTGGGTTTCCTCCGGGTGACTGTCTGTGAGGAGTGTGGTGTGTTCTCTCTGTGTCTGTGTGGGTTTCCTCCGGGTGACTGTCTGTGAGGAGTGTGGTGTGTTCTCTCTGTGTCTGTGTGGGTTTCCTCCGGGTGACTGTCTGTGAGGAGTGTGGTGTGTTCTCTCTGTGTCTGCGTGGGTTTCCTCCGGGTGACTGTCTGTGAGGAGTGTGGTGTGTTCTCTCTGTGTCTGTGTGGGTTTCCTCCGGGTGACTGTCTGTGAGGAGTGTGGTGTGTTCTCTCTGTGTCTGCGTGGGTTTCCTCCGGGTGACTGTCTGTGAGGAGTGTGGTGTGTTCTCCCTGTGTCAGCGTGGGTTTCCTCCGGAACTGCTTAGAGACAATGGATGAATGCTGTGCAATGACACATTATATTTTCCTTGTTGACTGTTTGGAGAATAGTCCTGGACCACAAACACAATTCCACTGTTCTATACCCCTCCTTCTACTCCCTCTCACCCCTGGCACTGGGTATGGTGACCTTAGGCCCAACTACAGCTTGTTGTTTCATTCCACACTCACTGACAATAATGAATACCATGCCATAAAGGTGTTGTTAGAATCAAATGAAATGTTGTGTCAATGTAGTAATGATATATGTAAGTGATTATAACATTAGAGGGACAGGGTGAGTTTTGAGGAGGCTGTAGTCCCCTGTTGGGGCTCCAGCCTGGACACAAGATGAGTTATGGTTGGGCGTGTAAGCAGACGGCATCCTGCAGCACATTTGCCCATAGATACTGCAGCTGGGCCTGTAGATCCTGCACCCTCATAGGTTGCAGAAGCTGGTCCCATAAATGCTCGATTGCAGTTAAATCTGCCAAATGAGGCCAAGTAAGTGTCACAATCTGGTGGAGACATTCCTGGGAAGCCCCTGCTGTGTGGGAGAACATGATCCTACTGAAAATCATTTACATATCTGTCTCAGATGTAACTGCATGCCAGGTTTAACAGCAAGCTCTGTGCATCATTGTTCCATTATGTTTTGCACAATTTCACAATTATTTCCACAACGGCTGCCCCTTAAACCCCTAATTCTGAAGTCTGTCCACCAACGCCTCATCCCTGAACTGCCCCAGGATCAGCCAATGGTTATAAAAGAAGCTCAGGCTCGGTTACATAAGCCCCGAGAGCGGCCGCGAGCGTCTCTGCTTTTATTGGGCCGGCACCTCTTGAGAGAATAAGGGAGAGATTTTTCTGGGCAAGGCCGAGCCTTTCACTTCTCATCTTGGCTCTGAGGATCCGGGCCCTGGATGCGGCGTCTTGGCTCCGGCGCTTTGCTGAGACAATGCAGCTTTAGTTTCCTAGCACAGTTCTGGCTGAAAGTCAGAGTGCAGCGAGAGCACAGTGGCGCATAAAGGAGCGCACCTGCACTCGCCGCTGTAAAGGCCAGCGCCGGTCTGGGTGACCTTCTGTAATGAGTTTGTGCAACTCTGCGATAAATAAAGCTGCTTCAGTGCCTCTGATCCTCTGATACCAGCCCTCAGCGTGGACTCTGTTAGAGAGAGGAATATTTAAAGTTCACAGACGGGCAAAAGTAGGCAGATTATTTACAGTTATTTAATTTAAAGTAATAAGTGAAATATTACACTGGAGTCGGTTTGTACAGCAGTTGTAATGTGTTTTTTTTTAAAGGGTCTCTGACTGAACTGTGTACGCTTCATAGAGAGGGTCCCCCTCAGGCGGCCATTTTTAAAATATGAGGAACAATCTCTTTAAACTTTATTTAAAATGTAGAACCAGTCATAAGCCTTGGATCCTATGGGAGGATAATGGAAGGACGTTATTAAAAAGGTGCTGCAACAAAAACACACCCAGGTGAAACAAAGCAGTGAAGCAGTGTACAGGGGGTGCACCAAGACATTCACGACTTCCCACTGCTTTCTCTGAAGCATGGCTCTTTGTGTGTGTGTGTGTGTGTGTGTGTGTGTGTGTGTGTGTCTGAAAGAGACTCTAGACACATGGTGAGGTGCTTTGGGAACTTTAGAGCGAGAGGTCACTGGGTAGACTTGTTTAGGCTGAGGGTCAGTCTGGAGGGACGTCTATTGGGAGAGAGGGAGCAGGTGTGTGTGTGTGTGTGTGTGTGTGTGTGTGTGTGTGTGTGTGCTATTGGTCTATTAATGCATGCACACACACACACACACACACACACACACACACAGTCTCTGTGATCTTTCTATCAGAGGTGGCTGATACTTTTCCACTTGATCTGAAGAGAGGTCTTAAGCACACTATATGGCCTACACACACACACACACACACACACACACACACACACACACACACACACACACACACACAGATAGCTGGCAGGCTGTTAATGCAGCTCTGTCAGTGCTGGACTCTCTGTGATAAAAGACCCTTTTAAAACCTGCTTTATTCTTAGCTTCAACCTGCTGTTCACTCTTAACCCTCGGGTCCCCGGCAAATCAGCGTCTGCAAACAACAACAACACATTCATCTCGAGGGAAGAGGAGAGGAGAGATGAGAAGAGAAGAGAAAAGAAGAAAAGGGAACCTCCAAACCTGAGGGAAAGGGAGGCCTTGCCCTTAAGCGAGGGAATGCCTCACACCCTGCCGCACCCAAACGTTCGAAAGTGACGAAGTTTCCTTAAAATCGTGACGCAATGCTCCACTGACTGAGTAAAGTCGGCTCATGTCAGTTTTGAGCAACAGGGGGAGTGAAAAATGGTGGTTTCCTACCCTCCCCCAAAAGATACATAGTGGTGTTTCTGCCGTGCTGAACCCAGAGTAACAACAACAGAGGCGCTGTTCTCTCTTTTACAGCTCAGTGGAGTATTACTATGATTTTGAAGCTGTAATTTTAAGGCCAAAATATTACCTACTGTTACTTTAAGGAGGTCTCATTTTGAGAGTTTCGTTTTCCGAAGAAATATTTGACCCAGTGACGGAATGAAGTGTGTGACGCCCCTTCGTTCGCTTCTCTGACTTTTCCTGGATCCTCGTTCGCAAATGTTTTTCACAAGTCACCAGGGACAGAACCTGCTTTCCTTCATTCTCCATCCTTCTCCGACCTCTTTAACTTTGGTTACTTTGGTTTACAGCCGGGCGGCCGCTCTCCTCGGCGTTTACACACTGGGAGCATTGTGCTGGATAAAGGACGCCAAGTTGGAGGATTTGGTGAGTGTGCTGCTGCTAAGCCGGGAGAGAAAAGCCTTCCGGGTCCGGGGGAATTTCCTCGCTGGTCGAGCGAGGCTTGTTTCTAAGAGCTTAGTTTAAAAGTGTGCATCGTTTTCACATTAAACACATAACTACAGCACAGCAGCCGATACAGGGAGGAAACACAGGGTAAACATTTCATATGAGACTCACTCACTCACTCACTCACTCACTCACAAACATACTGACTCACTCCAATACAAACATAAAAACACACACAATCACTCCCTCACTCACAATACTCATATAACCCCATACTATCATTCATTCACTCACTCACTCACACACTCACTCACTCACTCACTCACTCACTCACATGCTCACATAGACACTCTCACGATCCCACTCTCAAATATACTCCCATATTCATTCACTCACTCACTCACTCACTCACTCACTCACTCACTCACTCACATGCTCACATAGACACTCTCACGATCCCACTCTCAAATATACTCTTATATTCATTCACTCACTCACTCACTCACCAACATGCTGGCATAGTATTCACCCATTCACTCACTCACTCACTCACCAAAACATACTGCCATAATTATTCACTCACTCACTCACTCACTCACTCACAAATATACTGCCATAGGTATTCACCCATTCACTCACTTACTCACCAAAATACTGCCATAGTTATTCACTCACACTCTCTCACATTCACTCACTCATTCACTCACCAAACATAATGCCATAGTTACTCACTCACTCACTCCCCAAACATAATGACATAGTTACTCACTCACTCACTCATTCACTCAACAAACATAATGCCATAGTTACTCACTCACTCACTCACTCACTCATTCACTCACCAAACATAATGCTATAGTTACTCACTCATTCACCAACATACTGCCATAGTTATTCACCCATTCACCCAATCACTCACCAAAACATACTGCCATAATTATTCACTCATTCACTCACTCACTCACTCACTCACTCACTCACTAGTATACTGCCATAGGTATACACCCATTCACTCACGTATTCACTAAAATACTGCCATAATTTTTCACTCACTCTCTCACACATTCACTCACTTATTCACTCACCAAACATAATGCCATAGTTACTCACTCACTCACTCACTCACTCACTCACCAAACATAATGCCATAGTTACTCACTCACTCACTCACTCACTCACTCATTCACCAACATACTGCCATAGTTATTCACTCACTCACTCACTGCTATAGTTATTCACTCATTCACTCACTCACCAATGTACAGCCATAGTCATTCCCTCATTCACTCACATAGTTATTCACTCACTCACTCACTCACTAGCACACTGCCATAATTATTCATTCACTCACTCTCTCACACATTCACTCACTCACTCACTCACTCACTCACTTGACATGAGGGGAGGTGTTTGCTCTGACCCGCACTGACGTTCTCCTATCTCCAGTCGTTAAACCGGGCTCCTCACACTTACTCAGTTAGTATCTAGAACATGGAGAACCGTTAAACCCAGCGTCGCCTCAGTGTAGCGTGGCTCTGTATCTGTTCTGCGTCACTGAGTAAAGTGCGGACACGTTTACAGCAGGTTTATTCCTGGTGCTTGGATTCCTGACGTGGCGCGGATGTCGCTGTGCGGCAGGTTTATGGTCGAGCTGCTAAACCTCTCTGAGCCGTATCTCGCTCGTCCCTCGTGAATCCTGGAGCAATAGCTTGGTGATTTAAAACTCTTTTTTCGACTGGAGCAGATTCAGCCAAGTGAGGCAGAGTAGTGCTGTATCCTCGCTCGCCCCACACCCACAGTAGAGGCCTGGACATCCCTCGCGCTCCTTCTTCCGGGAGCAACGATTCCGAGAGCGAGAGAGGGTTTGTAAAATCAGGCCGTGTACAGGATCAGAGCAACGCCACGGAGAAAAGTTTCATGTTGCTTTGACATCATTTCTAGTGTAACATATAGTTTTCATGGTGATAGTTTGTGATACAGTTCTTTTGATATCATCATGGACTCCACAGCTCCACTGCTCCACAGAGAGTGAGAGTGAGAGTGAGAGAGAGAGAGAGAGAGAGAGAGAGAGAAAGAGCATCTTCCCTGGCTGCCTGTAAGACACAGAATTCAATTTAGTGTTCTCTTATTCGTTTACAATCTCTTCATGGCACTGGGCAACACTTCAGTCCCCTGTTGGGCCTTTACCCCTCTCCACTTCCTGAGATCCTCACATCACAGAGGCTCAGATTCTGCTCTGATTTAACTCACCCAGCGCAGCATGAACATGCACGCACCGGGACTCTTCTATCAGCAGTGGCTGTAAGGAGGCTGTGGAAAGAGGCTACCTCACGTTCTTAGCTCTTCGGGCACAGGGTTGGATCAGGTTTGTTTGTTAGAGCTGTGAAGACTAGCTTTAAAGCCTTAGTGGAGGTCTAACTGCTTGTTTCTTGTTGCAGGGGGCACTGAGTGAGTCCCAGAGCGCATACTTCTTGCCTGAATTCGCTCTCTCTCCACAAGGGAGTTTCCTGGAAGACACCACGGGGGAGCAGTACCTCACTTACCGCTACGATGATCAGGTTAGCATCTCTCTCTCTCTCTCTCTCTCTCTCTCTCTCTCTCTCAAACACACACACACATGTCGTACTCTGTCATCACACACATTTTCACCTGACACCTCCTTTACAGCTGTCGTCTTCAACCCGTCAAAGGTTTATTCCCTTCATCGTGGGTTTGTTCCCGTGAGTTTTCCTCAGACAGAGGTTTTTCAGGGTTTCTGCACTGCATTAAAGGGCCAATATCATGAAATCTGAATGTTGTTAATGCTGAACTTTCCTTAATGCAGAACAATTCCCCAGTCCAAACTGTCCTTAGGAATCTGACGCTGTGAGATTTGACCCGGAAAGTCACTGGTTCAGTTCCCAGGACAGGCAGGAAAATGGGGAGTGGGGCGGAGTGAAGGGAAAGCACTGTCTTCCTCCCTCAATCCGTGGCTGAAGGGGCATTGAGCAAGGCACCTAACCCCAACTGGTGCTTAGGATTGCTACTCAGGTGCGTGTGAGTGACTGGGTGAGTGTGTGAATGGGTGAGTCTGTCCAGGGTGTGTACATGCCTTGTGCTGTGGGTGTGATTTGAATCCACAACACTAATCAGGATGAAGTGCTTACAGAATATGAATGAATGGATAAATGAATGAATGAACTGTGTGTTTTTGAGGGTATGGGCCCTTTAAAGGAGATGTTGAATTCTAGTGTTTGAACGTGTTTATTCCAGTAATTGACGTAAGCTAAACGTCCTGTACACATTATCAGGAAAGTGATAGGAAAAAGCTACAAAGACAACAACAGCAACAACAACAACAACAAAAACCAAAACCCAGGTCTGTCCCCTGTCCTCTCAGTGGCAGTAAATGAAAGCCCTGTTGAAAGAGGCTCTGTGAACCCCAGCCTAGCGCCGGGCTCTGAATTTCAGAATTAAAGCAGGGGAATATTAAATAAAGCGCGGTGATAAAAGGCTGGATTTTATCAGCGCAGTGAAGTCAGTGTCCTCTCATAAACCTCCGGCTGCTTCGTCTTAGTCAAGAGTGGTCAGTGAAGGACTTATACGCTGAATGTACTTTGTGCAAATCAAAGCTTTATTACCTTTTCGGCTGAAAAACCCAGCTGTCTTTTAATGTGTGAAGATCTGAGGACGAGAGGGAGGCAGAGGGAGATCTGTCCGTTCTGGGAGTTGATGTGAGGAGCAATGGAAATGACAGAATGTGGCCCAATCCCATTTCACCCCTTGCCCTTACCCACAGGTGTCAGTATTTTCTCCTTTAAACTCTTTGATCCCAAGGTTATTATCGTAGTTTAATGTAGTTTCAGTAGGTTATGGCCCTTTGCTTCAGAACGAGCAGAAAACAGCACGAGGAGCAGCTGGAACTTACAGTTCCACCTTAAATGATGAAGCTATTACATACATAGTACATACATAGTGCCTGAGGCTACTGTATCTTTTAAGGTGGAGCTGGAAGTTCCGAACAGAACTCTGCAGAATGAGAGCTCCATGTCACAGAAGAGTGAGGAGAGGGGGGTAATCTCTGAGTGTGGAACTCTTCTGAAGGAGAACGAGGCCCTAAATGTAACTAAAGTCCAGCAGCTCCTCTGATATCACTGCAGACTGGTGCAGAGCTGCTACAGAGGGGCGCTAGTCGCCTGGGAATGAAGAGGTATCAGGGTGTTGAAGGGTCATCCCGTGTCGTAGGGGGAGATTTAAACACTGTGCCCTGTAACTCAGCTTCAAGGGTCGAGAGGACACTCAGGTACATGTAAAAATGAGAAATGGGATTGGGCCAATGAGGGTCTCCAAAGGCTATGAGGAGCACCTGTTCTGCCCGTTACTGGTGAAGATAAAGAGCAGCGTGTTTTTCTCGCCTTCTTATTGTAGCCCCTACGCTGCAATACCATTAATATTACTGAAGGAGATAGGAATGCACAAGCAGAAACAAAAAGGTTGGCATGCCCTCCATTGCTTGTTTATATCCCGAAGCGTATTATTTATTAAGTGAAGGGTTAAGAATATCTTCTCCTACTTTTATGAAGCGATCATGTCGGAGAAAGGAGGTGATATGACAGGAAAGATATATATAGCCACTGCCCTTGATTCTGGAGCTTGGCAGTATCTCAACAAAGCCATCTCCTTGTTTTCCTCCATTGCTGTGTTGAGTTGATTGACGTCACACACTGTGCTGTGTGCCCTGAAATGTCTGGGACTGTTGTTGTTTCCAGGCACAGAGACACTGTTCTATAAACCAGTACCAGCTCTGAGGAGAGGAGAGCAGCCCAGAGCAGCTGCATTCATATTTAATACGTGAGTTTGTTTCTGTGAGGTTGGCTTCTGTTTCTTAAAGGGGCCACGCTACGAAGAACTCGTGATACATGAAACTGTGTGATGTTTGTACATTAATATTACAGCTTCAAAACCACAGTGATACACCACTGAGCTGTAATAGGGAGAAACGAGACTCTGTTTTTGCTACTCTTGGTTCAGCATTGCAGAAACTGCACTATGTAGTATGTGTGGGAGGGTAGTGAACTGTGTAGTGCAGTGAGAGTATTGGACTATTTTAATATCTTTATAGGTTTCACCATATTCTTACTGCACTTTACTCTAAAGTCTTTTAATTTCATGTCTTATTCTTTAATGAGGGTGGCACGGTGGCGCAGCAGGAAGTGACCTGGAGGTTCTGGGTTCGATTCCAGCTCCGGGTGACTGTCTGTGAGGAGTGTGGTGTGTTCTCTCTGTGTCTGCGTGGGTTTCCTCCGGGTGACTGTCTGTGAGGAGTGTGGTGTGTTCTCTCTGTGTCTGCGTGGGTTTCCTCCGGGTGACTGTCTGTGAGGAGTGTGGTGTGTTCTCTCTGTGTCTGCGTGGGTTTCCTCCGGGTGACTGTCTGTGAGGAGTGTGGTGTGTTCTCTCTGTGTCTGCGTGGGTTTCCTCCGGGTGACTGTCTGTGAGGAGTGTGGTGTGTTCTCTCTGTGTCTGCGTGGGTTTCCTCCGGGTGACTGTCTGTGAGGAGTGTGGTGTGTTCTCTCTGTGTCTGCGTGGGTTTCCTCCGGGTGACTGTCTGTGAGGAGTGTGGTGTGTTCTCTCTGTGTCTGCGTGGGGTTCCTCCGGATGACTGTCTGTGAGGAGTGTGGTGTGTTCTCCTTGTGTCTGCGTTGGTTTACTCCGGGTGACTGTCTTTGAGGAGTGTGGTGTTTTCTCCTTGTGTCTGCGTGGGTTTCCTCCGGGTGACTGTCTGTGAGGAGTGTGGTGTGTTCTCCCTGTGTCTGCGTGGGGTTCCTCCGGATGACTGTCTGTGAGGAGTATGGTGTGTTCTCCTTGTGTCTGCATGGGTTTACTCCGGGTGACTGTCTGTGAGGAGTGTGGTGTGTTCTCCTTGTGTCAGCGTGGGTTTCCTCTGTGTGACTGTCTGTGAGGAGTGTGGTGTGTTCTCTCGGTGTCTGCGTGGGGTTCCTCCGGATGACTGTCTGTGAGGAGTGTGGTGTGTTCTCTCTGTGTCTGCGTGGGTTTCCTCCGGGTGACTGTCTGTGAGGAGTGTGGTGTGTTCTCTCTGTGTCTGCGTGGGTTTCCTCCGGGTGACTGTCTGTGAGGAGTGTGGTGTGTTCTCCCTGGGTCTGCGTGGGTTTCCTCCGGGTGACTGTCTGTGAGAAGTGTGGTGTGTTCTCCCTGTGTCTGCGTGGGTTTCCTCTGGGTGACTGCCTGTGAGGAGTATGGTGTGTTCTCTCTGTGTCTGCGTGGGTTTCCTCTGGGTGACTGTCTGTGAGGAGTGTGGTGTGTTCTCTCTGTGTCTGCTTTGGTTTCCTCCGGGTGACTGTCTGTGAGGAGTGTGGTGTGTTCTCCCTGGGTCTGCGTGGGTTTCCTCCGGGTGACTGTTTGTGAGGAGTGTGGTGTGTTCTCCCTGGGTCTGCGTGGGTTTCCTCCGGGTGACTGTCTGTGAGGAGTGTGGTGTGTTCTCCCTGTGTCTGTGTGGGTTTCCTTCTCATAAAATCATAAATATCTGTTCAAAAACCGGTGTAAAGTACTAGATCTCAGAAATACTAAAGTACTAAAGGTACTAATGCTTTTATTTTTCTTAGCTTCTATCATCCCAGTATATTTTCTTATTTATAAAGCACTTTAAACGACCGTAGTATGTGAAGTGTGCTGTATAACATAAACCCACCTTGCCTCGAGTCACCGCAGGTGTAAATACTTGCCAAGGGGGGGCACCGGAGCAGAAATCAGCCAGAAATTGTGACAGTGTCATTTTTCTCTGCTTCTATTTTAAGAAAAATATTTTCTTAAATGTGGACGCTGCTTTTAAACTTTCCACATGCCACTGTCAACCTCCCTGTCCTCGTGATGCTGACTTTTATCCACAGTCCCAGAACTTACTTCCATTCTTGATGGTAGTGGGGCCTTGAAGTAATAGATAAAGCACATGTTTCCTTTGGGCATCGTCTCTGCCAGGCGCTGACGCTCACAGACGCCAAAGAAAGTGAAGGGCCGCTCCCTCAGGCCTCTCCAGATCCAGTCTAATGGGGTTTCATGTGCTTCTCTACCTGCTCTGTGTTCCTGAGGCTGGCCAGCTGGGCTCTCTTGGCTCTGGCTAGCACACCAGCGCCAGTGTTTCCACATAATGCAAGCAAAATGGATCCTGAGGTGAAAGAAAAGGAAAAAAGTGTCCTGAATCCAGACATTTTCGCACCCTCAGAGTGTGCAAGGGAAGTTGTGGTCAGGGCTGATGGATAATGGGGACAGATCCAAGGTTGGAGGCGACACGTGGCACCGTCTCTGCGGTACGTGGCGTGAGGACAGAGGATATTTCTGAAGAAGCCGAGTGGTGAGATCCACGGCTGGCAGCTGAACCAGTGCTGGACTCCAATAGTGACACACTAATGAACAGTGATGGAGATTTTATTAAAGAGAGTCGGGAGATTTTATAAAAAGGAGTCTCCTCCCTCAGAGTTAACTCTGTAAACACATGCCACGGAAGACCACAGTTTAATCTGAATCCTCCCTGCCTTGGAAACTGAGGGGAGACTATTAGAAACTGTCAAACAAGTGCCTGAAATTATTGAGTGAGGACAAGAAACTCTCAAATGAGCGCCAGACACTGTCGATCGAGAATTAGAAACTATCGAGTGAGCATAAGAAACTATAAAGTGAGCGCCAGAAACTATCAAGTGAGCACCAGAAACTCTCAAATGAGCGCCCGACACTGTCGATCGAGAATTAGAAACTATCGAGTGAGCATAAGAAACTATAAAGTGAGCGCCAGAAACTATCAAGTGAGCGCCAGAAACTATCAAGTGAGCACCAGAAACTATCAAGTGAGCATCAGAAACTATCGAGTGAGCACCAGAAACTATCGAGTGAGCACCAGAAACTATCGAATGAGCACCAGAAACTATCGAATGAGCACAAGAAACTATCAAGTGATCACCAGAAACTATCAAATGAGCAGAAGAAACTATCAAGTGAGCACCATAAACTATCGAGTGAGCATCAGAAACTATCGAATGAGCACCAGAAACTATCAAGTGAGCACCAGAAACTATCGAATGAACACCAGAAACTATCAAGTGAGCACCAGAAACTATCGAGTGAGCACCAGAAACTATCGATCAGGAATTTGAAATTATTGAGTGAGCATATAATACTCTCAAGGGCTAAGTGATGAGCACCTGATACTTTGTAGTGAGCAACATATACTATCAAGTTAGCACAAGATAATATTGATGCAACAATAAACTATTAAGAAAAGCACCAGAGAATGTCGAGCAAGCATCAGAAACTAATAGGGGAGCACTAGAAACTATTAAGGGAGGATCAGATACTAAGTGGTGAACACTAGGTACTATACTACAAGATACATGTGGGGCTCAGTTGATGTCTGTCAGGATTCACTTCTCCATGACCTGGATCTTCATCAGAGCCTCAGTTTTCATCCCATTAAAGTGCACTCCCCCTCCCTCTGACCCCATGCTGTCTGTGCTCCATTGGCCAGGAGTGTCCAGTCTACACTGAAAATAAAAATAAAGAAAGCTGGACTCATGCAACTTTCCACTCCATTTCGCCTCCAAGTAGAGACAAGTCCTGCTCTGATTTAGATGTCCCAACTCTGGACATTTCATCCTCACGGTTTCAGGAGTCCACCAGTCGTTCACTGAAAATCCTGTCATGTGCTGAGTCAGCAGTGGCCTGACTTTGCTGGAAATGGAAGGTGGAACTTTCCCCCATTACTGGTGTGTGTTGCTTGGTGTGTGTCGTGTGTCTGGACGATGGAGCGTCTAAAATATGGAGGTACCACTTTAGAATAAGACTGCTATTATAAAGCTTTATACACTGTTTATTGATGGTTATTAATTGTGTGGTAAACACATTAAAAGTCATTAATAATCATTTATAACACACAGACAGATAGTGTTTGCCAAATAGTGAACCCACGTCCATTTACAGTTAAGCCTCAGATCTTGCCAAACACTGACCTCACATACTCTCCTCCATCACTTGACATTAACCCTGTCATCTCCAGCACATGTTTGTTATTACATTTAACCATTTATCCACCAAGTTTAATTAATTATCTTAATTAATTAGTAATTTATTTAAATTAAATTGATTTAAATTGATTTTAAACCTTTTCTAAACCTTTATAATACAATACAGACTCTTTGAGGTCTGGAAAGTTCCCTACACAGCTTTGTCCTTCATGACGTCCCAAAGTGACATTTCCAGAACGTCCTGGATGCAGTCACATGACTGTTGTTGTGAGTTTGTGTACGTGTGACTTCATTTACAGAATGACGGGGTGCTTGGTGAGGACATAGAGAAATGCCTATTTTTAAAGCACCGTACTTTAAAGCAAACGTATTTTGGACGTCCATTGACGTTATTAATTGGTCCCGAAATAAATTACTCGTATAAAACGCGTTTTGGACGTCCACTGACGTTATCGATTGGTCACCACTTAACTAACTTATTAAGATGGATTTTGGACGTCCATTGACGTTTAAAACATGTCCTTGACGGACAGACTACTTTTAGACCTATTTTGAACGTTCAGGGACATTCCTTGTTTACTGGGCAGTGTCTTGGTGGTGTCCTGCGTGGTGTGGCTTCACTGGGGCTGGACCCTGAGATCGCCTGAAGATCGCGGAGACGCTCAGACTTAGCCCGCTCCTGGAGCCCTGGATTGTGTTTCTACCAGAGCCCAGGATTAAACCTTAAACATCACAGCATTAAAAAAGCTGCAAGGAAGGAGTGAAAAGCTCGGAGGAGACAAAGGAGACGTGTCGAAACACGGCAGCTCTGGTGTTATGCTCTTCCTCGGCTGTAAGTGGAGAGGATGCACTGAGAGACGGGGATTTCATGGGAGCGGAGCATTAAAAATAGATCAAGGGAATTAAGGCGGAGCAGGGTGGAGCGAACATTAAGAACGTGTCAGTGAGCGAATAAAACACCGTTTAACCAGAGCAGGGGAACGAAGGCGGTTTGAATCGGGGACGGTCACAAAGCCACACGGCAGAGACCCACAAACCTTCAGCGGCAAAAGAAAATGATGGTTCTACAAGAGTTCTTCGTTAAAGAACATGTGAGCACCAGAAACTATTGAGTGAGCACCAGAAACTATCGAATGAGCACCAGAAACTATCAAGTGAGCACCAGAAACTATCGAGTGAGCACCAGAAACTATCGAATGAGCACCAGAAACTATCAAGTGAGCACCAGAAACTATCGAGTGAGCACCAGAAACTATCGAGTGAGCACCAGAAACTATCAAGTGAGCACCAGAAACTATTGAGTGAGCACAAGAAACTATCGAATGAGCACCAGAAACTATCAAGTGAGCACCAGAAACTACCGAGTGAGCACCAGAAACTATCGAGTGAGCACCAGAAACTATCGAGTGAGCACCAGAACCTTTCGATCAGGAATTTGAAATTATTGATTTATATATGATACTCTCAAGGGCTAAGTGATGAGCACCTGATGCTATCAAATGACCACCAGAACCTATCAAGTGAGCACCAGAAACTATTGAGTGAGCACCAGAAACTATCAAGTGAGCACCAGAAACTATCAAATGAGCACCAGAAACTATCAAGTGAGCACCAGAAACTATTGAATGAGCACCAACAACTATCGAGTGAGCACCAGAAACTATCAAGTGAGCACCAGAAACTATTGAGTGAGCATCAAAAACTATCGAGTGAGCACCAGAAAGTATCAAATGAGCACCAGAAACTATCAAGTGAGCACCAGAAACTATTGAGTGAGCACCAAAAACTATCGAGTGAGCACCAGATAATTTGTAGTGAGCAACATAGACTATCAAGTTAGCACAAGATAATATTGAAGGAACAATACACTAATAAGAAAGCACCAGATAATGTCAGTTCTACAAGGGTTCTTTGTTAAAGAACATGCAGCAGGAGAACGTGCTGTAGACGGTTCTATACAGCACCTTTTAGTAAAGGGTTCCTCTATTGTTACAAAGTCAAGCCTGTTACAGCAGAGGAACCGTTTCTGGTGGCACACAGAACCCTTCTCTGGGTAGGCTCCGGACCTACCATGACCCTGCTCAGAATGAAGTGCTTACAGAAGATGAATGAATGAATGATTTGGTAGCAGCTGGACTCAGGGAGAGATCTTCTCCAGTCACGGAGTTAGAGCCTGTGTCGGAGCTGGAAGGTGGCGTGTGATGTCTGAGCTGTGGTGGAGTAGAGGTTAAATCCAGACTCAGATATTTTTGGACTCGAGAGCGTCGGCGCTCGCTCTGAAGAAGCCGCCAGTTTGAGCTCTTTGTACTGGAGCGCTACATTGACGAATAAAATAAAAATAATTCTGAAGAGCTGCGACTTGTTGTGCTGCAGAAATGGAGGCAGTTGCCAAGCAACAAGTGCTCTCCGTACAGACTGAATTCAGTGGCTGTATTTTCATTTTCAGGCCACGATGGGCCATGTGCTGGATAAAACAGAGTTTAGGAAATGTTAATCTTAAAAACGTTAATGTTCCATCTTAGTGACCTGCTTCTCTCCAAACCCCACAGCAGTGTTCTCCCCCTGTGTAAACAGCCCCTGTTCAGAACGCCCGCTTTCAGCACCTGTTCCTTTAAATGATAACGAGCCGCTCGCTGTTCACCCCGACCCCGAGCGCACAGCAGTGAGGAGCGAGGAGCAGAAGCTCTGGTTTTTAGCCGTTTTCACTCTGTTCTCTTTCTTCTCCGTTCTCATTTTCTCCGTTTTTACTCAGTGCTCACATAAACACGGGTCCAGCGCTGTGATTGGACAGACTCAGACGAGGGGGCGTGGCCATTCTAAAGCCTCTGCATTTGACGTCAGAAGCGGAGCAGAGTCAGAACGACTCGTTTTATCCCGTGTTTTCAGACTCAGACAGCACACAGAAGTGACTGGTGCGGTCTTGTTTCACAGTGTGTGTGTTGGTGGGCTCTAGATCCACACTTTAACGTAAACATGCACTGAACAGTGGATTAATTCATAATGTGTTTCCTTTAAGAAGAAGATCCCAAGGGACCCCTTGGATATACGGCCAAATGTCTTTGGACACCTCATTCATAGTTTCATCTGAAATGAAGGACATCAACGAGGAGTTTGTCTTATTCTCCTCTACTCTTCTGCAAAGACTTTACACTAGATGTTGGAACATTGCCTCTGCTTCCTTCTGTTTCTCCTTCTCCTCCTCCTCTTTTTCTCCTTCCCTCCTCCTCCTCCTCCTCTCTTTCTCCTTCTCCTCCTCCTCCTCTGTTTCTACTTCCCTCCTCCTCCTCCTCTGTTTCTCCTTCCCTCCTCCTCCTCCTCCTGTTTCTCCTTCTCCTCCTCCTCTGTTTCTCCTTCCCTCCTCCTCCTCCTCCACCTCTGTTTCTACTTCCTTCCTCCTCCTCATCTGTTTCTCCTTCTCCTCCTCCTCCTCTGTTTCTCCTTCCCTCCTCCTCCTCCTCCTCCTCCTCTATTTCTCCTTCTCCTCCTCCTCTGTTTCTCCTTCCCTCCTCCTCCTCCTCCTCCTCCTCTGTTTCTCCTTCTCCTCCTCCTCTGTTTCTCCTTCCCTCCTCCTCCTCCTCCTCCTCCTCTGTTTCTCCTTCCCTCCTCCTCCTCCTCTGTTTCTCCTTCTCCTCCTCCTCCACCTCTTCTGTTTCTCCTTCCCTCCTCCTCCTCCTCCACCTCCTCTGTTTCTCCTTCCCTCCTCCTCCTCCTCCTGTTTCTCCTTCTCCTCCTCCTCTGTTTCTCCTTCCCTCCTCCTCCTCCTCCTCCTCCACCTCTGTTTCTACTTCCCTCCTCCTCCTCATCTGTTTCTCCTTCTCCTCCTCCTCCTCTGTTTCTCCTTCCCTCCTCCTCCTCCTCCTCCTCCTCTATTTCTCCTTCTCCTCCTCCTTCTCCTCCTCCTCTGTTTCTCCTTCCCTCCTCCTCCTCCTCCTCCTCTGTTTCTCCTTCTCCTCCTCCTCTGTTTCTCCTTCCCTCCTCCTCCTCCTCCTCCTCTGTTTCTCCTTCCCTCCTCCTCCTCCTCCTCCTCTGTTTCTCCTTCTCCTCCTCCTCCACCTCCTCTGTTTCTCCTTCCCTCCTCCTCCTCCTTCTCCTCCTCCTGTTTCTCCTTCCCTCCTCCTCCTCCTCTGTTTCTCCTTCTCCTCCTCCTCCACCTCCTCTGTTTCTCCTTCCCTCCTCCTTCTCCTCCTCCTCTGTTTCTCCTTCCCTCCTCCTTCTCCTCCTCCTCTGTTTCTCCTTCCCTCCTCCTCCTCTTTCTTCATGGTTCAGTGATGAGTTCCACCTGCCGAGTCTGAAAGTTTTGTAAATGGAACCATTACGAAATTCCCTCAGTGCTTTCACACTGCAAACTGATTTCTCTCAGAGGTAGGACACATCTCACATGCTTTCAGGAGGCGTGTGAGTGTGTGTGAGTGTGTGTGTGTGTGTGTGTGTGTGTATGTGTGTATGTGAGTGTGTGTGTGTGTGTGTGTGTGTGTGTGTGTATGTGTGTATGTGTATGTGAGTGTGTGTGTGAGTGTGTGTGTGTGTGTGTGAGTGTGTGAGTGTATGAGAGAGAGAGAGAGAAAGAGATTTAGTGGCCTTTGTGACGAAGTACAAAAGTTAGGAATCACTTTTAACAGCTCCACCTTTTAAATTACAAACAAAAATAAACAACACTGAACATCGAGAACCAGACATTATTAAATGCTCATTTTCTGAGAATATAAATCTTTAGATATTAGTTTTATCCGAATGTCAGATTTCCGTGGGGTTTGGCTGTGGCGCTGCAGGGTGCTCCACGCTCTCGGGGGTGGGGTCCCGGGTTCAGTTCTCTGTCTGCGGAGGGTGGTCTGTCTGTGTTTGTTGCGTGAATCGCCTGTTCTGTTGGTTTGGGAGCTGTAGCTGGTCTGGGGTCAGTCTGAGGTCCAGAAACCTGCAGCAGCTGGACACCTGTTGTGTCATTTCAGCGGGTTCAGGTTCCTCTAAGGTCATAAATTTTACACAGCGGCCACAGCGGAGCACATGTGGGAAGTTACTTAGACGTATGGTGTGTGTGTGTGTGTGTTGCTGTGTGTCTGGTTCTCTACCCCCCCTTTGGATGGACAGGTGTGGCTTTAGTAACGCAGCAAGCACCTGGTCCTCATTCGCTTCTGAAAACATTTCTGAAGAACGTCTCGCTCTGGACTCGTGCTTTGCCTCGCAGCGACATGCTGTAAACTCGGGAGTTAATGTCGGAGCCTGTGAAGAGCCCCAGAATGACCTCCCCCTCTCTGTGCTTTCCAAGCTTTCCCAAACACCTTGCTGACATTTTAAACCGTTCGCAGGTTAGTGGCCAGCAGCGAGCGTCTGAATCAGTTTTCAGCGCGAACTTTGACGGCAGAGCGATCGAATAAAAGCGAGGCTGAAAGCTTGAGGCGAGGATGTGTTTCAGATGAATGTCTCGTTACATTAAAGTGTTAACGGGCTAAAGGTGAGCTCCGTTGTCTTCAGCTCTCTGGGCTTTGAATGCAGGGAAGAAACAAAGGATCTGCTGGAAATCCACGGCGGTGGCCCAAGGAGAACAGAGCGTCAGGGCCGTCTCCAGGCTGAGCGCAGAGAGAGGAGTTTTAAAAGCGCTCTGAGCATGTTAGAGTGATCAAGACCTGCTCTGCCTCTCAGCCCTGTGCTGCAGCATGAACTCAGGGCTTAACTCAGGCATAAATTAACCAGCGACCACAAAAGGATCTTAAGGTGGAGCTAAAAAACCTAACGCATGTGAAAGCTATTACCTGGTAAATCAAATGAGGGAGGTCAGAGCTGGACACACACGTTTGGACACACACACACACACACACACACACTCACGTTTGCATTTCTACTCTTAACGCTTTCAGGACGTGGGGTAATTCAAGTGCCACATTTATCATAGGTGTGTTAGCGTGTTTAAATATGATTATGCCATTAATTTAAAAGTATAGTGTTCATTCAGAAGCCCTGCATTTTTTAAGGTGGAATGGTGTGTTTGAAAAAGAAGCGAAGAAGTGTAACGAATTCCCACAGAAACTCATGTGTAACTCGAGCTGTTTAGTTTTGTAGCACATTCCCTCTGCGTTTACTTTCATGCAGTTAGCGGAAGCCCTGCATTTTTTAAGGTGGAATGGTGTGTTTGAGAAAGAAGCGAAGAAGTGTAACGAATTCCCACGGGAAATCATGTGTAACTTGAGCTGTTAAGTTTTGTAGCACATTCCCTCTGCGTTTACTTTCATGCAGTTAGCGGAAGCCCTGCATCTTTTAAGGTGGAATGGTGTGTTTGAGGAAGAAGCGAAGCGGTGTAACGAATTCCCACAGGAACTCATGTGTAACTCAAGCTGTTTAGTTTTGTAGCACATTCCCTCTGCGTTTACTTTCATGCAGTTAGCGGAAGCCCTGCATCTTTTAAGGTGGAATGGTGTGTTTGAGGAAGAAGCGAAGAAGTGTAACAAATTTCCACAGGAACTCATGTGTAACTCGAGCTGTTTAGTTTTGTAGCACTTTCCCTCTGCGTTTACTTTCATGCAGTTAGCGGAAGCCCTGCATCTTTTAAGGTGGAATGGTGTGTTTGAGGAAGAAGCGAAGAAGTGTAACAAATTTCCACAGGAACTCATGTGTAACTCGAGCTGTTTAGTTTTGTAGCACTTTTCCTCATCTTGGTTCATGATTTTCAACGTTTGGAACATCTCTCCACTGTCCGAACTCCAGAGCTGTGCAAACATCTGGATTGCACTGGATTAGCATCTCATTTAAAGGATAATAATAAAAGAAAAAAGAATCCAAACTTTCTGTGCAGTTCAATTATTAAGAGGTTATCAACAAATGTTTGAGGCAAAACCAATCTCCAAAGAACATGAATTTATTCGTATTTTCCACTCATTTTTCGTTAAATAACATCTCAGTGATGTGGGCTTAGTGACCCCTGGTTCCTATCACCGCCCACTGGGTGAGAATATGAGACTCTCAGAAAAGCAAAAGCTGGAGCTCTGAAAGCACTTTACAGAGTTTTTCTGGATCCTGGAGGTTCCTCTGCTTTTACCACAATGTTGCATTTCTGTCTTAAAATGTAATAAAATTGAACGCACACACACACACACACACACACACGGTCCAGGTTTGGAGTTGGGGGGATATGATTCAGTTTGGTTTTATGGGTGAACTGCAGCAGGAGGACTTTGCTGTCTGGAGCTGTTAGAAAACAGGAATCTGGCCCCGAGGAACGAGGCTCTACTGCCTCCCCCCTACACTCTCTCTAACCTCGGCCTCGCGAGTTTACTGCCAGTGAGAATCTCTCTCTCTCTCTCTCACACACACACACACACACACATTTACTGTGTGGAATACTTCACAGTCTCTCTGAGTGTGTAGGTGGTTGTAAAGCGTTTATATAACTGCACAGAGATGCCTCAGGTCGGTAGATGCTATGGAGGACGATATGCGGAGACTGCTCTGTGTCTGCGGTGGTGCAGAAGTCTCACAGGAGCAGGTCTGACTGCAGAGCCACTATCAGAAGTGATCCTTTAAAGGCCTTAGATTATGTACAGTTCCCTTCATCTGTGTTTGTGCACATTAATGTGTGACTCTGGAGTCCACCAACACTCACACTGTGAAACAAGACCCCAGTCAGTTTTCTGTGCGCTGCTTGAGTCAGAAACACAGGATAAAACGAGCCGCTCTGATTCTGCTTCGCTTCTGACGTCAAACACAATGACTTTAGAATGGCCCCGCCCCCTCGCCTGTGTCTGGCCAATCACAGCATTGCAAAATACAGTCTTCACGTACAGTCACACTCGAGGTTAGAGGCCTTATTTCTACAAGGTCCATTCTTCACGGTTCACCAGAGACAAACAGTTCTGAATGCAGAGTCTGGGGATGATCTCAGCGTCTGTGATTGGGCCGAGGAATGTGTTGGAGCCAATTGTTAAAAATGTTGTGTCACAATGACAATCATAAGTCATTTGCATAAAGTTGAGAAAATCTCAACTCGATTTGTTGGGTGTTTTTTTGCTGATTCCCTGCCACACTGAACATTGAGGCTAAAGGCTAAACACTGAACATTGAGGCTAAAGGCTAAACACTGAACATTGAGGCTAAAGGCTAAACACTGAACATTGAGGCTAAAGGCTAAACACTGAACATTGAGGCTAAAGGCTAAACACTGATTATTGAGGCTAAAGGTTAAACACTGATTATTGAGGCTAAAGGTTAAACACTGAACATTGAGGCTAAAGGCTAAACACTGAACATTGAGGCTAAAGGCTAAACACTGAACACTGAGGCTAAAGGCTAAACACTGAACATTGAGGCTAAAGGTTAAACACTGAACATTGAGGCTAAAGGTTAAACACTGAACATTGAGGCTAAAGGCTAAACACTGAACATTGAGGCTTAAGGTTAAACACTGAACATTGAGGCTAAAGGCTAAACACTGAACATTGAGGCTAAAGGTTAAACACTGAACATTGAGGCTAAAGGCTAAACACTGAACATTGAGGCTAAAGGTTAAACACTGAACATTGAGGTTAAAGGCTAAACACTGAACATTGAGGCTAAAGGCTAAACACTGAACATTGAGGCTAAAGGTTAAACACTGAACATTGAGGCTAAAGGTTAAACACTGAACATTGAGGCTAAAGGTTAAACACTGAACAGTGAGGCTAAAGGTTAAACACTGAACATTGAGGCTAAAGGCTAAACACTGATTATTGAGGCTAAAGGTTAAACACTGATTATTGAGGCTAAAGGTTAAACACTGAACATTGAGGCTAAAGGCTAAACACTGAACATTGAGGCTAAAGGCTAACCACTCAACATTGAGGCTAAAGGCTAAACACTGATTATTGAGGCTAAAGGTTAAACACTGAACATTGAGGCTAAAGGCTAAACACTTAACATTGAGGCTAAAGGCTAAACACTGATTATTGAGGCTAAAGGCTAAACACAGGCCTAGAAGACTAAACAAACAGAACAAACGCAGAGGACCCTGGGACAGAGACGTGAAGCACTGACTAAGACTTCACGAATGACCAACAATCAGGAAACACAGACACGGGCTTTAAAAACACACCTCAGACAAAAGGAACTGTGGATTAATCAAGACGCATGACACTCGAAACAGATCAAAACAGAACAGAACACAACAAACCCGAGCACAAATTACGCACAGACTGAGACAGCTAGGGTTTTATACCTCACATGCCTGTGGAACCAATCCCATCAACTTGTGGGCGGGGCTTCGGAGCTAGAAGAGTGGGTGGAGCTAGAGGTGGGGACAAACTGCATGT
This sequence comes from Hoplias malabaricus, assembly GCF_029633855.1. NCBI lineage: Eukaryota > Metazoa > Chordata > Actinopteri > Characiformes > Erythrinidae > Hoplias > Hoplias malabaricus. The sequence goes on along the minus strand of NC_089815.1, from coordinate 1,498,945 downwards.
TCTAAGATATGCGCAAACTCGATGAAGGTGGAACGTTACAGATCAGACTTTCATTGTGGAAATAACTTCTACATCTGAGGAGTTGTAAGGGGTTACACATGCGCAGTGTTGGTAACCATGGCGATGGAGGTGGTGTTATCCCAGGCCGATGGTTCCCAGTGGCTACGAGCCCTCGCTAACTTTTATTAGCCTGGAGCTCAAGCGGATTAGCGCTGAATTGTAACAAAGAGCGGCTGCGAATAGATTTTCCGCCGCGCTGCTCCGCTCCTGGGAACCGCGCGCCACCGGCTTTGTCCAAGATTTAACGTCCTGAGAGCTGTGTATACACCTGCTTTGTGTCAAAGCAACCCCCACCCCACACACACACACACATCTTCTGGTCCACCCACACTGTTAACATAAAGCATAAGCCCTTCATCACATAGACCTCGACTCTCTGACACTGTAACTTTGCAGCACAAAGAAAACCAGCCCTAAATTAATCTACTTTAACGTAACCGTGTCATTTTGGATCGTTTCCATTGGTCCATTCGTCATGAAATTAAAGAACAGCTACTCTTCTGAGGTGCGGTAAATGTCTCTGCATCAGAACGAAGAAAAGCAGTGGTTTGAAGTGAAGTGGTTCATTGAAATTCATTGTAGAGGAACTTGCCGACTCCTCACAGTGGTGCTGAATGGAACCAGGCGTCAGTGTGTCTTCAGCCATTTATTCACTGTTCTGTGAGGGAAAGTCCACCCCTATTTCAAGAGTTTTGCAGAATTTAATAGTCAGCCAATAGATGGAGTGTGGGTTTGGTTTAGTTTGGACCAGGCGTCCACTTCTAAAATCTCTTTCTTCCTTTTTATCTCAGGGCAGAGGGAAACATGCAGCGTGTTATAGGGAATAGTCCCAGAGGACCTCTTTAACAGGTGTATTGTGTGGTAGGTCCTTGTAGGTCTTTGGTGGCTGTGGAGGGCAAACAAAAATCCTTATTCAAATCTAAACCAAATGTCTACAGCTGAATTTTGCAGAAATTTGGGAAATTGGGTGGAGTTCCCCTCAGCGTTTCCTTGTCTCAGGGCTGGCTCTTGATTTGAACTTGGCCCAAGCTCAGTGTTCAGCTCACGGAGCCGAGTGTGTTTTCTCTGGAGGAACTGAGCTGTGTGCTTTGCATTGATCAAAGGCAGTAAATAGACGTGTGTGTGTGTGTGTGTGTTTGTGTGTGTGTGTGTGCGTGTTTGTGTGTGTGTGTGTGCGTGTATGTGTGTGTGTGTGTGCGTGTATGTGTGTGTGTGTGTGTGTGTTTGTGTGTGTGTGTGTGCGTGTATGTGTGTGTGTGCGTGCGTGTATGTGTGTGTGTGTGTGTGTGTGTTTGTGTGTGTGTGTGTGCGTGTTTGTGTGTGTGTGTGTTGCAACTTTCTTTTGCCATCATCCTGAAAGGAAGCTTTTTTCTTTGAGCCCATTATTTCCTTCCACTCTTCAGGCCTGTTGTCATTAGAGCTGTGTGTGTGTGTGTGTGTGTGTGTGTGTATGTTTCTTTCACATTTCCAATTGTCTTCATACAAAGAACATTCAGAGAAATGAATGTGTGACATTGTCCACAGCTGTGTGTGACTGGGTGAGTGTGTGAGAGACTGGGTGAGTGTGTGAGTGACTGGGTGAGTGTGTGAGTGACTGGGTGAGTGTGTGAGTGACAGGGTGAGTGAGTGAGTGACAGGGTGAGTGAGTGAGTGACTGGGTGAGTGTGTGAGTGACAGGATGAGTGTGTGAGTGACTGGGTGAGTGTGTGAGTGACAGGGTGAGTGAGTGAGTGACTGGGTGAGTGTGTGAGTGACTGGGTGAGTGTGTGAGTGACAGGGTGAGTGAGTGAGTGACTGGGTGAGCTTGTGAGTGACTGGGTGAGTGTGTGAGTGACAGGATGAGTGTGTGAGTGACTGGGTGAATATGTGAGTGACTGGGTGAGCTTGTGAGTGACTGGGTGAGTTTGTGAGTGACAGGGTGAGTGAGTGAGAGACTGGGTGAGTGTGTGAGAGACTGGGTGAATGTGTGAGTGGCTGGGTGAGTGTATGAGTAACTGGGTGAGCGTGTGAGTAACTGGGTGAGTGTGTGAGGGACAGGATGAGTGTTTGAGTGACAGGGTGAATGTGTGAGTGACTGGGTGAGTGTGTGAGTGACTGGGGGAGTGTGTGAGAGACTGGGTGAGTGTGTGAGAGACTGGGTGAGTGTTTGAGTGACTGGGTGAGTGTGTGAGTGACAGGGTGAGTGAGTGAGAGACTGGGTGAGTGTGTGAGTGACAGGTTGAGTGAGAGACTGGGTGAGTGTGTGAGAGACTGGGTGAATGTGTGAGGGACATGATGAATGTGTGAGTGACAGGGTGAATGTGTGAGTGACTGGGTGAGTGTGTGAGTGACAGGATGAGTGTGTGAGAGACTGGATTAGTGTGTGAGAGACTTAGTGAGTGTGTGAGTGACTGGGTCAGTGTGTGAGAGACTGGGTGAGTGTGTGAGAGACTTAGTGAGTGTGTGAGTGACTGGGTGAGTGTGTGAGAGACTGGGTGAGTGTGTGAGTGACAGGGTGAGTTTGTGAGAGACTGGGTGAGTGTGTGAGTGACAGGATGAGTGTGTGAGAGACTGGGTGAGTGTGTGAATGACTGGGTGAGTGTGTGAGTGACTGGGTGAGTGTGTGAGTGACTGGGTGAGTGTGTGAGTGACAGGATGAGTGTGTTAGTGACTGGGTGAGTATGTGAGTGACTGGGTGAGTGTGTGACTGGGTGAGTGTGGGAGTGAATGGGCGAGTGTGTGAGAGATTGGGTGAGAGTATGAGTGACATGGTGAGTGTGTGAGTGACATGGTGAGTGACTGGGTGAATGTGTGAGTGACTGGGTGAGTGTGTGAGAGACTGGGTGAATGTGTGAGTGACATGGTGAGTGTGTGAGTGACTGGGTGAATGTGTGAGTGACTGGGTGAGTGTGTGAGAGACTGGGTGAATGTGTGAGTGACTGGGTGAGTGTGTGAGAGACTGGGTGAGTGTGACCATGTTAAATGAGTAATATTAAGTATATTGACTAGAGTAAAGATGTTTTCCGTGGCTGAGATCCGTGTGTGTGTGTGTGAGAGAGAGAGATTGTTTAAAGTGTCCTCTGGCAGAACCTCTGCACACATCTGTCCTCGTTCCGCATCTGTTTTAATGGAAACCTAATCTGAATGTGATTACTCTGGACTTTCTGTAGTGGGAGATCATCTCTGTATGATTACAGATGCAGATTTCTGATGCTGGTGGAGCCTAGTGTGTGTGTGTGTGTGTGTGTGTGTGTGTGTGTGTGTGTGTAGTTTTTTGCTTATGCAGATGACTCCTGAGCGCTGAGGGCTCTCTAACTAAGACACACACATCTGTCAGAGGCATGTGTTTTTGTTTTTTTGGACGGGGTGTGTGGGGTCTTGTAAATCTCACAACTATGGAGGAGTGCTGTTACCTGGGAAACCATCCCATGAGGCAGTGTGAAGCCAGGTGGGTGGATTCAGGGGGTATCTGTGCAGCTAAAGCTTGACTGACCCTTCTGATCAGAGTTGTGTTGATACAGTCATTATCTGAAATGTGCTGCTGTTTTCCTCAGTCCCTATCAATGCTTTTGAATCGAACTTTGAATGAAAATGTATTAATTCACCTGTGGACCCATGTCCAGGGGCAACAAAGGGCAGGGGCTAAAGGGCAAGAATGCACCCTATTTCGACTCTGTATTTAACAGTATGTTAAACATTAATTTCCACTGCATGGTCCCTACTGGACTCTACTCTCTGATTGGTTCCTGGTCAGTTTTCCGCTCCCACAGCTCCACCCTGAAACGTATCCGGTGTCGTCTCTAACCCCCGTCTCTAAGGGGAACAGTGGTCTTTGGAAACCACAACAACGGCGGTGGTAACGTTAAGCGGTGTTTACTCGTGGTGTATCGGCGTGTTGTTGTTGTTTGGGACTGAACACAGCTCCGTCATCAGTTCAGACAGATCAGTAGAGTTTGTTCCTTCCTTGTTGCAGCGTCCAGCTCTCGCTGGATTCTTTCGTCGGCCACCGATCCAAGGAGCGTTTGAACCTCTTCAAAAGACCACGGCGTCATTTTACGAGCTGCCGTCGTGAGTCGGATAAAAACAAACGTGATCTCTGCTGCAGCTGGAGATTTTACAGATGGAGAGTTGGTGCTGGTCGTCTGCGTTGCGTGGCGTAGAGTGACGACTCTCTCTCTCAGGTTTACACGCCACGGTTTAGTCCCTACTCGACTCGCTCTGAACCACGAGAGAACAGCCACTAAACAAGAACCCACAAGAACCTGATTCACCTGGTGGAGGAGGAGGAGGAAATGACAGGAGAGTAGAGTAGGGACCATGCAGTGGAAATGCACCATAAGAAAAAAGAGCACAGCTCTTGAGGCACTGGTTTTCCTTGTGGATGGTTTTTACACACTGTGGCCAAAGCATAAATAGCTGTATTGTGTGCAATTGAATGCTTTGCTTAAGCACCTAAGCCTGTACATTAATGTGGTTTTTGGTTGTACTTTGGACGAAGGAGCCGTGCTGCCCTGGTGCTTGACACTGAGACTGAACTGTGCTCAGTGAGAACACCCCTATCTCTCCTCTGGCTCTCTCTGGGCATGCTTATTGCCTGGTGTCAGCTCTTGGATCCACTTTAGCTGTGAAATGCTGGCTGATAGAGCCGGTTGCCTCTGGCGATGAAACGCGTCCAAAGCTGAGACTGAGGGAGTGTTTTCAGAAGCGTCCAGCGCCCGTGTCTTCCATACGGAGTGGAAGATTGCTGTTATCTGAGAGTCTGTGGCACGTTCCTGCAATCGGACGCTGATAGACTGGGTTTTTCTGGGTCAGGCACTGGTTATCACGTCCTGACCTCATTCATCTCTCGCTTTATCTGCAGCTCCCTTTGATACCGCTTCTAATCTCCTTCCTGTCATTGTCGGGGCAGATTCTCCATGTCTAAAGTGCTGGACTGCCTCCCTTTCAGACGCTCCACCTTTCTTGACAGTGGAATATTCTGCCCTTGTGTTGGCAAACAGAGGCCTAGTGTTTGGGAGTCGGTTATCATCACACCGCACTAAACACACACTGCACACGATGGTGTCCAGTCATATGTCGTGTGTTTCTGGATGATTTCTCTTTTGTGTCTTTGACACGGAAACGTCGATATCTGCTCGTCCTGAAAACAAGTTCTTGATGCGGTGGTGGACCGTGTTCAGTGACAGTGGTTTTCTGAAGTCCTCCCGAGCCCAAGTGTCTATAGTTGTCACAGTAGGATGAGGGTTTATCCTGCAGAGCCGTCTGAGGGCTGGAAGTTCAGACTCATTCAGCAGTGGTGTCCGACCTTGTCCGACAGGGACATTTCTCCTGATTTCTTTTGGAGATCCTGAATCTTCTGTGGTGTCATGGACAGGAGGCGGTGAGATCTTGTGCTGAGGAATGTTCTACTTGAACTGTTGAATACTTTCATGAAGTTTGAACTTCGTGACCACGCCCCCTCTCTGTTTAGTAACCACGCCCCCTCTCTGTTTAGTAACCACGACCCCTCTCTGTTTAGTAACCACGCCCCCTCTCTGTTTAGTAACCACGCCCCCTCTCTGTTTAGTGACCATTTCCCCTCTGAGTGGTGACCACGCCCCCTCTCCGTTTAGTGGCCATGCCCCCTCTCTGTTTGGTGACCACGCCCCCTCTCTGTTTAGTGACCACGCCCCCTCTTTGTTTAGTGACCATTTCCCCTCTGAGTGGTGACCACGCCCCCTCTCTGTTTAGTGACCATTTCCCCTCTGAGTGGTGACCACGCCTCCTCTCCGTTTGGTGACCACGCCCCCTCTCTGTTTAGTCACCACTCCCCCTCTCTGTTTAGTGACCATTTCCCCTCTGAGTGGTGACCACGCCCCCTCTCTGTTTGGTGACCATTTCCCCTCTGAGTGGTGACCACACCCATTCTCTGGATGGTGACAAAATACACTGGAGTTGTTCAGAAAAACGTTATGTTTTTTCTGTGTGTTTTTGGTATTTAACAAAACTTCAAGAGAATTAACACTTCACAGAGTTCTGTTCGTATAACAGTTTACTTTGTGTAAAATGGTAATTTAAGGTCATTTAACTTGTTAAAGTGTTTTTATGGCTTTTGGACGGCCCCCTCCATGATTTAGTTCTGGCTGTGGACCTGCCGAGTGAGGCCTGGACTTGTTGAATAGGTCAGTCAGTCCCCAGGGGAGTGCTGGGTAAGAATAGCTGAATGTCACTGAGGCCCGTTTTGGTCCTAACTTAATTATGAGACGCTTTTAGATGAAAAGCCCTCGAGCAGCTGCTCCCCTCCTGCAGGTAACCGACTCCTAGGTGCCCTGTGCCTTTCCCTTTTAACCCTCCGTATCCCCGCTATAAACCCAATAAAAGGCCGGATGAAAGCAGCGCGTCGACGGATTTAAACACTGACCTTGTCGACAGTTTGATATTAAAGGTAGGGTCCGTTATGAGTGTGTTAGGGAGTGTGTTAGAGAGTGTGTCCCTTTGAAACACTCAGGTGTTTGAGCTGAACTCTTTAAAGACGTCGATCCCCACTTTCCACTGAAAATGAAAACATTGCTGTGAGGAGAGTTTGATTGCGTTCAGCCAAGGTCAGGATGGTTAGGGATGTGTGATCTGGAGGATGAACACCAGTCAGGATCAGACCATACCTGCAGTGTGTGTGTGTGTTTGAGTATGGAGCAGTTTGAAGATGAGGGGGGTCAGGAGACAGCCAGCGGTCCACACGTTTATACGACGTCTTTATTTATTTTACATTGTCCTCCCGGTTTAATTAATTCTGCAAAACACACCAGCAGACTTTAATCTCCCTTGTTTGGTTAAGCATTCACGTTTGAGTGCTGCCCCCTAGTGTTGAAGCTTACACAAACCTCGGCGTACAGCCCTCGCTCAGCGAGTTATTTGTGCTGTTTGCTGATCCTCTCTCTCTCTCTAAACTTTTAATAAAGAGAAACTGCCGGTTTGCCACTATTCCCATTTATAGTGCGCCGTCTACAGGCCATTCTTGGTATTACTGGTTAAACATACTACCTGTAGCCTTACAACCACAGTAAAGTAGGAGCTGCTCTTGAGAAATGTTATTGTTTATTGTCTCCCCAACACTGAATGAGCCTTGAATCTGTCTCTCCACGCGGCCGATGGTCGACGTGAAGCTGCACAGACCGACGAAACGTGTTCTGGTTTGATTAAGAAGCACTGGAGGGCCTCCATTTCTTCAGAACAGTGTCTCACTCCCAAAACTGAGCAACCTGTGTCTCCCCGGGGTCTCGGAGGTGATCCTGATTGGTAACAGCTCCCTCCAGTGGAGCAGTAGATAATAACCGAGGATGGTGTACGGTTCCTCTGGTCTTGGGGATCTCGGCAACTGGGATTGGTTCTCCTGGTGATGAAGGGGGTCCCCGCTGAGGCTTGGATGTGTTCTTCATGTCCGTCAGGTCTCCTCTCGCTTTCTGGATCTGAGAGAGAGAGAGAGAGAGAGAGAGAGAGAGAGAGAGAGAGAGGGAGGAGGCACGGACCGGCGGGTATCTGACCCCACATGAAAGGAATGGACTGGGTCCAGAGCACTTCATTACTGACGGAGGCTCGGGGTTGTTATCCTTGTGGGAGCTCCACCTTGATTAGTTTCCCATCAGTTCTAGCTTCTGGGTTGATAAATCCAGGTCTGGAGCCGAGGTCTCCTTGGATACCCCGTGTTTTATTTACCCTGCCGGGGCCCAACAAGCCTCGTGGATCTGGGTCCTGTGTCACTGCGGAGCGAGGGGATTTTGAAGATTTTAGCAGAAACCCCTCGCTCACAGAGGCCTGTTTGTTTGCGTCCGTTCGCTGGTGGACCAGGCCTGTTGGAGCGTCTGTTCGCTGGCCGTCCTTTTCTGGCTTTCCTTCGTGAGCTGCGGTGATTTACGGAGCAGCTGTTCAGGCCCGCGTCAGCCGCACCGAGCCCTCTCGGCGTCCGAACATTTGTCCAGTTCCAGAGGTGAATGAAAACAAATTCACCGCCCAGACGTTTCTCTCTCAGCTCCCTGGACGCAGAGGCGGAGATTAAATCACGGCCGAACCTCCGACGGTTGCATGTTCTCAGATTTAGACAAAGTCAACACTGGGAAACAACAATAGATGTTTGCGTTTGTCCCCGTTCTCCCCTCGCCGCCCCAGGACCCCTGCGCCGAGGAGGCCTCTTTGAAATAATTAGTTTTGATATCGTCCGAATAAAATAAAGCGAGTGCCCGGCTCTTGGCTCGTCCGCCTGGACTTGGGCTCCAAGGAAAACAGAATCGTTTCAGGGAGGAAGAAAAAAGAGGAGAGGAATATTTTACTGAGAGTTTGTGAAGGCTTCACTGAGTCTGAACAGAACCACTGCAGCCATCGCAACCTCATTTAACCTTGATATCAGCCATAACATTACAAACACCTTCTGTTCTCCATCCACACTCCATCTTCTCACCATTTTCCTGAGCATTGCTCGTCTGTTTTTTTCTCTCCTTTGTCTCCTATCCTCATACTTTTCTCCTTCTCTTCTATCTTCTTCTCTTCTCTTCTCTTCTCTTCTCTTCTCTTCTCTTCTCTTCTCTTCTCTTCTGTTCTCTCCACTTCTTTTATCTCATCTTCTCTTCTCTTCTCTTCTCTCAACTTCTTTTATCTTCTTTTATCTTATCTTCTCTTCTCTTCTCTCCACTTCTCTTCTCTTCTCTTCTCTTCTCTTCTCTTCTTTTATCTTATCTTATCTTATCTTATCTTCTTTTCTCTTCTCTTATCTTTTCTTCTCTTCTCTTCTCTTCTCTTCTCTTCTCTTTTTTGTCTTCTCCTTTCTCTTCTCTATTTTTTTCTTTTTACATTTTCCTTTACTTCATCTTTTTACTCTTTTTCATTTAATTTCTTTTCTTTTCTTTCTTTCCCTCGTCTCTATTTTCCATGCTTATTTGTAAGGATATTTTGTTTGCCTTCCCTCTCTCTTATTTATTTTACAATTGCTTTTTATTAATGACAAAATGTATTGCACTTTACATATTTAGGTTTAATATTCTGCTCTTTGTCTTGTGTTTGTACGGAGCTCTGTCTCTGAGCCTGTGTTGTTATCCTGTGAGTGTCTGTCTCAGTGAGCTGCACGAGAGTCTACAGTCTCTCCGCTCTCGCGCTCCCTCCTTTATTTGGCGAGAGGGAGCTGATTGAATGGTCTCTGAGGCCTCAGGGAGGCTGAGGGAAACCCACCCTGCTGTAATGTGTGTCTGTGTGTTGGCCCACCACGTGACGCCCTGAAGGATATGAAGTGTGTGTTCGCTCTGAGGACGAGTGTGTGCCCGGTGCAGTGGCCTGTCTTATGTCCTCCAGACCCAGAGGAGTGTGTTTAGACACAGCAGGCGTGCACCAGCCTTGCCTCAGTGCTGGGGAACTATCTGCGGAGCCTGAGCCGTACACTCTTAAATATAAAGGTGCTATAAATGGGTCTTTGAGTGATGTCATAGAAAAACCACTTTTGGTTCCTTAAAGAACCATTTTTGTTGATACATTTAAATGGGCAATGTACCTTAAGGTCAAGTGAGGATGGGTTTCAAACCTTTTAAAGGTTCTTCACATCTCTTTAAAAACAACATGGTTCTTCTATGGCATTGCTCAAAGAACCCTTTATAGCACCTTTATGGACACAGGTCCAGTTCTGTGGGTCCAATGTATGCTCCACTCTTCTTTGGCTCATGTGCAGCTGCTTCTGAGTGTCTCATTCAGTACACACTTAAAAAAAAGGGTTCTTTATTAAAGAAAATGGTTCTATATAGAACCCTGACCGCTTGAGGAACGTCTTGTATGATAAAAGGGTTCCTCTGCATTGTGAGGGTGTTCTTTAGATTGATAGAGAATGTGTTGTACATGGTTCTATACAGCACCTTTTAGAAAAGGGTTCTGCGCATCACCAAAAGGGTTCCTCTATTGTTACACATTTAAAAATGATGGTTCTTCAAGGGTTCTGGATTAAAGGAAATTGTCCTGTACAGAACCCTGGACACTTTAAGATCTTTAGCATTAAGGTTCTATACAGTAACTTTTAGAGAAGGGTTCTATACGGCACCAACGAGGGTTCCTCTGTCAAACCAGTTACAGCAGAGGAACCGTTTTTGGTGAACCTAGAAACCATTTCTAAAAGGTGCTGTATAGAACCATATATACCACATTCTATAACACACGCAAAGTGTTCAAAAATACAAAATGTTCTTCAAATGTTCAGGGTTCTATAAAGAACCATTTTCTTAAATAAAGAACCCTTGTAGAACCATCATTTTTAAGAGCGTAGGTCAGTGTTTTTTTATGGATGTTATACACACTCTGCACAGTGGACTATTTGCAAAGCTATTGGCCTTTTTTCTCCACAGATTTAGCTTCACATTATTATGCAGAAAGAAAATGGAGGCTGGGGGAGTGAAGGAACTCTTTCTCCTCCCTCAACATCCACAGCTGAATTGCCCTTGAACTAGACACCTAACCCCCACATGCTCCCTGGGTGCCAGTGTTAGTGTGACCACTGTGTCCCCTCCGTACTGCGGCCAATAATGAGGTGAAGCACTGGTTAGACTCTTACTTTGAAAATGAGCGCTCTGGTGGTTGCTATGGAAACCTGTGAGTGTTTGTTTATGTCGTCAGACGGTTAGTTCACAGTAAACATGGCAGTTTCTGGTGCACAGCGAGTCTGATGATGTAACGTAGATGAATGCTGCAGACACAGGCTTTAAAGAGAGCGAGTGTGTGTGTGTGCATGTGTGTGTGTGTGTGTGTGTGTGTGTGTGTGTGTGTATGTGTGTGTGTGTGTGTGTGTGTGTATGTGTGTATGTGTGTGTGAAAGTGTGTGTGCCGCCAGCTCAGCAGGTTCCTGACGTCCCCTCCAACAGACCCAGGTCCGGTTTCACTGGGCTTTGTTCCTAGCCATGATGTTATGGCTTTAATGACAGAGGGCCAGTCTTTCATGCACTTGATGAACTTGAGAAGAGGCCAGCTCTCTCTCTCTCTCTCTCTCTCTCTCTCTCTCTCTCTCTCTCTCTCTCTCTCTCTCTCTCTCTCTCACACACACACACACACACACACTTTCTGAAGGAGGCAGAGAGAAGGGGCACAACAGTTCCACTTGGTTTATACATTAAGGGCTGATTATTCTCGCTCTGCTTTCGTCCGAGACCTGGAAAAATATCACCAGGGTTTAATAGAGGCCTTGGATTTACAAAATGTAATTTACATAATCACATTAGAATACACAGCACTGAACAATTCTCTCTCTCTCTCTCTCTCTCTCTCTCTCTCTCTCTCTCTCTCACACACACACACACACTCAGTCACTCTCACTCACTCACACCTGTTTATAAAAACTACTGCAGGTGTGTGAGCGACGCTAGCAGCAGACTGATGCTGATTATGTAGCTACAAGCTTCTTAGCTTCTTTGTTAGCTGAAATAGCTGTTTAGCTCCAGCACTATGATTTTTATTATTGATTTTTTACAAATTTGTACTGATCTACAATAAGGGTGTCATGGTGGAGCAGCAGGTAGTGTCTCTGTCACAGCTCCAGGGTCCTGGAGGTTGTGGGTTCGAGTCCCACTCTGGGTGACTGTCTGTGAGGAGTGTGGTGTGTTCTCTCTATGTCTGCGTGGGTTTCCTCCTGGTGACTGTCTGTGAGGAGTGTGGTGTGTTCTCCCTGTGTCTGTGTGGGTTTCCTCCGGGTGACTGTCTGTGAGGAGTGTGGTGTGTTCTCCCTGTGTCTGTGTGGGTTTCCTCCGGGTGCTCCAGTTTCCACCCACGCTCCAAAAACACACGTTGGTAGGTGGATTGGAAACTTAAAAGTGTCTGTAGGTGTGAGTGTGTAAGTGGATGTGTGAGTGTGTGTCGCCCTGTGAAGGACTGGCCCCCTCCAGGGTGTGTTCCCACCTTGCGCCCAGTGATTCTGGGTAGACTCCGGACCCACCGCCACCCTGAACTGGATAAGGGTTACAGACAATGACTGTTCTTCGACAGAATGAATAATGTTGGAGATGGTATGGTCCAGAGTTCTGCTGAAGTCTCCAGTTCTATTTTATTTCTTTGCTTTATGGAAATTTAAAAGATGCACATCTGTATTAGTGGACTGTGAAACCCAGGGCTTGAGCATATGAAAGATAGAAGGGATAGGATACACACACACACAGCCAAGGATCAGTGGCTCCATGTGCTTCTTCCTTCATGATCTGGAGGCTCTGCTTCCCTCAGTGGACTGTCCAAGTCCTGCTTCAGAATTTGACATGTGTGTGTCCAAGACATTTCATGCCGTTTTGTATTAACATGCTCAGATGCTGAAACAATTTTATGGCACATTTTCCTGACCACGTCCAGTTCAAACAGCTGGACCTGACTGAATATATAGTAGCTATTTCCTCCAACGCTATTCCTGCATATTCCTCATATGGTTTATATTCAGCTGTGGATGTGTGATACTTATACATTCTGTCTGTCCGCGTGGGATTACGAGTTTCGAAAGGCGACTTTAGAATATACTTCTTTTCAGAACACTTTAAGAACTAGAACGGATGGTTCTGGTCGGCACAAAAATCACCGCAAATATAAATTAAATCAAATAAACGCTTTTTTAATGTTGCTGTGTTACTGTGTTACAAGCACTTTAACTGATTTGGGATATTCAAGAGTTGCCTCTGCCTCTGGCTATGGCTTTACTGGTGTAAATCTGCTCTACCTCAAAGAACAATGCAGGACTTAATACTAACCCCTGAGGCACACCAAGAACTGTAATCCCCTAATGACCACTCACACCATTTCCGAGGCCCCCCCTGTGCTCACGGCCGGTTCCCTGAGAGTAGACGCAGTGTAGATCTGGTTGTTTTGGCCGGTCAGCCTCAGTTTGTCTAAGGAGCTGGGAACTCTGGGATTCCAGGCTAATGTTAGTCTTCTAGGCCAGCAGAGATGTGACCCGTGGCGGGGGGTCGCCTCTCCTAATGAGGGCAAGCTGCGAGACACCGGTGTGCAGCTCAAACGACCCCTGAGATGTTCAAATAGTGTTGTATTGTGTTTATCAATGGGGTTCCTGCGAGATTAGAGGAGATCGCAGGGGAGGACCGGACAGCGGGGACTCTTTCAGTGTCCTTTACTCTGTCTCTCTGTCTCTCTGTTTTGTTAGTCTCTCTCTTAGCAGCCGGAGGGTCACTCCTGATATCTGCCGGCTTTGATCAATCTGCCGTGAAAGGGTCGCTCTGAATATCCTGCTGTATTTGAACGGACAGCTCCAAGGACTCGGTCATTCCGTCTTTAAATCCGCGCTGTTATTTATTCCCAGGGTCTGATGAAGTTAATTCCCGCTGTAACTCTAGACCGAGCGAGGAAATCCCGGCTGGACTTGTTATGGTGAAAGGGTCCAAGTGGCATCGGGGTCTCACACGGCTCAGGAAATGTTCTTGAAATGTCTGTTTACGTTCAATAAATAGCAACAAGGCTCTGGACCCGGCTGAGGTCACATTTCTGCTCGGTGCTGCCGTGCTGTCTGAGCTGTTTTTGGCCGGTGGCTGCTTCTGGCTCGGAGGGGTTGGAAAAGCAGAAGGTTAGGGGCTAATATGTTTGGCCCGGGGGGTAAACCCAGCAGGGGATAAAACACAACCCTCCCAGCCAAGGCCGTCGGTCTCCACGGTGCTGAACTCGGCTCAGAGTGACATGTGATAATTGGAAATATTATATCTACCGCGCCGTCAGTGGAAAACTGGACAACGGGGCTTTCTGGACACGCAGCGTTTAGGAAACATCAAACATCACGGCTGTGTGTGTTGAAGTGTGTGTTCACCCCGATCACAACAGACACCAGTGGTGGTGAATGAAGACCTGAACTTCAGCGGAGGCTTGTTGTTGTAACGTCTGCTGTGCTTTAAAGCCGTGACTGTCCAGTTCCACTGTGGTGTCCACTGTCCGAGGTTAATGCTGTGAATAGAAACTGATAGGAAGCGGCGAACAAAGGAGACGCCAAACAACTCAAACAAAGGGTGTTTTGTGACGGGGAGGAGAACCAAAATAAAGCAGCTCTTTTCTTTCTTAAATTGATCTTTCTGCTTCGTTCTCATTTTATTTCTCACTTAATTTTCTGGAGTTTTTTCAGTTTTATCTCTGTTCTCTTTCCTCTGGTTTCTGTTTTCTTTGCTCAGATGGTTTTTTTTCTTTATTTTGCTGTTTATTACTATTTTCTGTTTTTGTTTTTCTGTTTTTTCATGTTGTTTTCTCTTTTTTGCTTTTCTCCTTACTTCAGTTTTTTCTGTTGTTTCTTTTTCTACTCTCTATTTTTTCTCTTTTTCTCTTCACTTCTCTTTTCTATTATTGTTATTCTCCATTGATTTTAGTTGCTTTTCTGAGTCTGTCTCCAGGGTTTAAAGCTGAGCTTAGTTTGTTCAGCTACCCCTGAGCATTCTGGGAGTTGGAGTTCTTGGTAAAATCTGCTGTAGAGGAGCCCAGCGACTCATTGCCACCTTGGTTCACGTCCCAAACCCAAAGGATATTGATAGCTCTTATCAAACGTAACAGTTGCCATCTCTGCTTTGATGAATAAGTCCACTACTGTCCACCGCAGCAGACGTTCACGCTACCTACTGTTCGTTAGTCTCCAAACGAGGGGAAATGAAACCCCACGGTGCCAGTGGCGGTGCTACTAATTGATTCATTACGACCGCAGACGTTAGCCAACGACAAAGAGCTCGGACACAGGGGAGAAGGTCTGTCAGAGCATCTCTGCTTTAATTGACCTGCTTCTTTCCGCGGTGTGGTCTGGAGCTCGGCCAGTGGCTCAGATTTAAACTCCCTCCGACCTGCCCCTCCTCGATTAGGAACTGGAAACGTCTCCCGGAAATCCCACCAAAGTCCATGAGTTAATCAGCGAGGGAAGTGAAGTGTTGTGTGAAAAGGCGTCTTGTTTGTGGAGCTACTGACCGCTCCCTTCGTCCAAAAACGGAGAGCAGTAACAGAGTCCTTTCTGTTCTTTGTTGTTCGTGTGTTAGCGTTGACTCATTGTAGCCTCTGGGACGCGTTGGAGTGGTGTTTGCGATCCAGAGCTAATCAACCCACATGAGCCCCTGACCTCTCTGATGTTTACGTGGCTGAGAGCCATCAGATCTTCACAGAAATGGTCCAGAATTGAAAGGAAACTTGTCTCAGAGGAGTAGACAGTGATAGGTGTGTGATCACGTACGCTAACCCTCGCCGTTAGCGCTCCAACCTTCACAGGCGAACCTCCCTCAGAAGTCTGTGAGGTTCCTTTTTCTCAGCAGATGATTCAGGGCCGTCACATTCATCCCCCGTGGTTTACACTCACTGCTCCAAAAATGTGCAGGGATTAATTAGCAGCGAGGGAATTAGCATGGCTAAATACTTTGGCAGCAGGCTCGCACATGAGCCAAGTTCTGAGCAAATATTTGGAGCTGGAGGATTAATGATGATGTGCTGATGTTGATGTAGTTACTGGGGGCCAAGAAGCTCATCATAAAAGGGTCCTTTTTTAATGTTATGCCAAAAAACTGTGCAGATACATGTTAATAATGCATGTCATAACAAGGTAACTCATTTCTTTGCAAATCCAGCTGTGAAAAGGGAGTGAGAATATATTTTACAGTGGAGTTCATATCAAAAAATGTCAGAATCAGTGAAAGATTGTGGTTAGTTTTTTCTGTAAATAATGAAACAAATCATTCATTCATTCATTATCTGTAACCCTTATCCAGTTCAGGGCAGCGGTGGGTCTGGAGCCTAATCAGAATCACTGGGCACAAGACGGGAATACACCCTGGAGGGGGCACGAGTCCTTTACAGGGCAACACACACTCACACACTCACACCTACGGACACTTTTGAGTCTTCAATCCACCTACCAACGTGTGTTTTTGGAGCGTGGGAGGAAACCGGAGCACCCGGAGGAAACCCACGCAGACACAGAGAGAACACACCACACTCCTCACAGACAGTCACCCGGAGGAAACCCACGCAGACACAGGGAGAACACACCACACTCCTCACAGACAGTCACCCGGAGGAAACCCACACGGACACAGGGAGAACACACCACACCCCTCACAGACAGTCACCCGGAGGAAACCCACGCAGACACAGAGAGAACACACCACACCCCTCACAGACAGTCACCCGGAGGAAACCCACGCAGACACAGGGAGAACACACCACACTCCTCACAGACAGTCACCCGGAGGAAACCCACACGGACACAGGGAGAACACACCACACCCCTCACAGACAGTCACCCGGAGGAAACCCACGCAGACACAGGGAGAACACACCACACTCCTCACAGACAGGAGGAGGAGAGGCTCCCATTCGGTTTATTTTTCTAAAAGCACTCACTGCTGCTGGAGAGAAGCTGAGTGAGATTTCTTGATCCGTTGTGGCGTGAAAGACTTGTTAAGTGGATTACAAACGATTCCCGGCCTCGGGTTTGTTTTTATTCTGATTTAATTATAATCTCTTGCTAGAACGCACAGGCACCAGCTCCTGGATAAAGACAAGAGAAGGTTATTAGCATCGAAAGTCATTAGCGCTGATGTGAGCACCACTTTCCTTCTCACTCACAACTCTGAAACCAACAGTGTTCACACCGTACCCTTTAAAACACAGACTCTTATCTTTAAACCAGTTCTCCCTGTGTCTGTGTGGGTTTCCTCCGGGTGACTGTCTGTGAGGAGTGTGGTGTGTTCTCTCTGTGTCTGCGTGGGTTTCCTCCGGGTGACTGTCTGTGAGGAGTGTGGTGTGTTCTCTCTGTGTCTGCGTGGGTTTCCTCCGGGTGACTGTCTGTGAGGAGTGTGGTGTGTTCTCTCTGTGTCTGCGTGGGTTTCCTCCGGGTGACTGTCTGTGAGGAGTGTGGCGTGTTCTCTCTGTGTCTGCGTGGGTTTCCTCCGGGTGACTGTCTGTGAGGAGTGTGGTGTGTTCTCTCTGTGTCTGCGTGGGTTTCCTCCGGGTGACTGTCTGTGAGGAGTGTGGCGTGTTCTCCTCCAGGTGCTCTGCTTTCCTCCCACAGTCCAAACACACATCTTGTGAGACATTGTCTACATCTCTGAGTTTGTGAGTGACTAGGTGAGTGTGTGAAACTGTCCACATGTGTGTGTGTGTGTGTGTGTGTGTGTGTGTGTGTGTGAGTGAGTGACTGGGTGAG
>NC_089815.1:1474665-1476566 GCF_029633855.1 Hoplias malabaricus | reverse complement strand
ACACACTCTATCAGATTATGGTGATCTCCTTCACTTTGACAGGGGGCACAGTGCTCCAAGGCTGTGTTTGGAGGGAGACGTGTACAGTCCGTGTAGAGTGTTCACAGTGGCATATTTGTCTCTGTACGTTTATTGTCCTGTATCGAGTCCCTGGACGATGGGAGGTAGTGAATACAGTCTTTTGTGTGTGTCTCTGCAGCACCTGGTCTTTAGACCATCGAGTGTCCAGTGTCCAGTGTCCTACTTTTAATACGCACAGGTGTGTGTGTGTGTGCTAATGGAGCCTGGGGATGAGCTGCACTTACACTGAGACCCAGGAATCAGTTGTTTTAAGTGTGTGTCTGCATGTGTGTCTGTACTCGTTTTTCTGCACTGACAGGACAAGAACTTAGAAATCAGATTTGCAACATCTCTTCAAAAGTTATCATCCCAGAAAATCAAACGATAGTTGTTCGTTACAGACGCGATACAGGCTCGACCCGACCCTAAACGCTCAGCGCCGTCTTTGGTCGGAATGGATGGGAACACTGTTTCCTGTAGCACTGTCAGGTAGCGAGTCTGTAAGGAGCAACAAAAGTTTTGAATTTTCTGGGTTGGTAACTTTTGAACCAAAAGAGATATTACAAATCTGACGGTGGCAATCGATTTCTGAGACAATTCTGATCTTCTTTGATGTGCTACATGACCACCTTCCATTGGAGAAACTTGCGTTTGATCCAATATGGCGGCTTTCAAAGATGGCAGCCATGTTCCAGACACAGCCTGAAAGAGAGGCCCCTCCCCTATTACACACTGGGGTGTTCAGATATGTCATTTTCATTGTCATTATAGTCAGGTTTGAGATTACAACTTCATTTTCACAGATTGATACTTGTTAATGTGTAATATATATGGAGTATATTATTATTATGGCACATATATTATAAGAAGCCATCAATTCTCTGTACAAACTTCTTCTACGTACAAACTAATGCTACGATTGGGACCAGCTTTTCTGAGACATTTTTATGTGAAGCTAATCAACTGTTTAATGCTCCAGAGAAGAATGCAAACTGCCCAGATCTATCACATCAGTACTGTACCCACTTCCCCTCCTCATTCGTGAGACAGCGAATAAAAATGGCTGTGCTCTCTAGGACACTTTGAGGCGACTTTGAGAATCAAACACAACCTCCTGATGATGCATTGATACATGGTTTTATTCCAATAATGACAATATAACGTGTGTGTGTGTGTGTGTGTGTGTGTGTGTGTGTGTGTGTGTGTGTTGTTGTTGTTGCAGAGTCTGTACCTGTTGAAGCTAAGCTGCCATGGTTAAAACAAGCTCAGGAGCTGGAGGAGACCAAAGTGGCCACAGAGGACCCAACGTAAGTTTTTTTCCCCAGAGTTGCAGAGTGTAATTCACGTTTACAGCACTGTCCTGAAATCAGAGTTACATAGTGCAGTCTCTGCAGTGCCGTGGCTCCATTCTCCCTGTTACAGCTCAGTGGAGTGTAACAAAGCTTTTAAAGCTGTAATATTAAGGTAAAAATAATACATACGGTTGCTTTAAACGCTCAAACCTGCTTTCCCCAACACTGAGGGCTGCTTTATTTCTGACACTGAGAAAGACCCCTAGTAACACACCCACATGAGTCCAAACACGACATGTTCGGGCTAATGGGGAATTACAGGTCTCATAAAGCTTAATCCTGTAAGCTGGGAGAGTGTTTGGACAGCAGGAGCTGGCGGTGTGTGTGTGTGTGTGTGTGTGTGTGGACTCCCTCTCTAATTCCTTCAAGTCCTATCACAGCAAGAGTGACTGAGACCGACTTTCGAGGAGTGTGGTGTGTTCTCCCTGTGTCTGTGTGGGTTTCCTCAGAGTGACTGTCTGTGAGGAGTGTGGTGTGTTCTCCCTGTGT
>NC_089815.1:1452165-1469665 GCF_029633855.1 Hoplias malabaricus | reverse complement strand
ACTGTGCTAGTGTCCATTAAGCAGCAGCAGGTTCATCTATGTTTGCACATACCAGGATATGTGCCTAGTGTGTGTGTGTGTGTGCCTAGTGTGTGTGTGTGTGTGTGTGTGGGTGGAGGCCTGTTACAGAAGAGCTGTTATAATTCACCTCACTTTATTTGGAGTTCTCACTCACTGCAGACCCTCTCTGTTTACTGTGTGTGTGTGTGTGTGTGTGTGTGTGTGAGGGAGAGAGAGAGAGAGAATGTGTGTGTGTGTTTGTGTGTGTGTGTATTTACTGTTGTGCATGTCCGTGCAGATGTGCTGATTTTCAGGAGGTTGTTTATTTCTTGTTTATTTATTTTTTACTGAGCGGCTGAAACAGAATCCGTAAGCATGGTTTGCAGACCACCTGACATCAGGGGTCACTAAAAGGAGCAATGCCCCACTACACTTAGTATCTAAAAGCTTTCATAACCACATCAAAACCTGATATTTATGTTTTATTAAATAAAATTTAATATGCAGACGTCACAGTGGAGCAGCAGGTAGTGTCTCTGTTACAGCTCCAGGGTCCTGGAGGTTGTGGGTTCGAGTCCCGCTCCGGGTGACTGTCTGTGAGGAGTGTGGTGTGTTCTCCCTGTGTCTGCGTGGGTTTCCTCCGGGTGACTGTCTGTGCGGAGCGTGGTGTGTTCTCTCTGTGTCTACGTGGGTTTCCTCCGGGTGACTGTCTGTGAGGAGTGTGGTGTGTTCTCTCTGTGTCTGCGTGGGTTTCCTCCGGGTGACTGTCTGTGAGGAGTGTGGTGTGTTCTCTCTGTGTCTGCGTGGGTTTCCTCCGGGTGACTGTCTGTGAGGAGTGTGGTGTGTTCTCTCTGTGTCTGCGTGGGTTTCCTCCGGGTGACTGTCTGTGAGGAGTGTGGTGTGTTCTCTCTGTGTCTGCGTGGGTTTCCTCCGGGTGACTGTCTGTGAGGAGTGTGGTGTGTTCTCTCTGTGTCTGCGTGGGTTTCCTCCGGGTGACTGTCTGTGAGGAGTGTGGTGTGTTCTCTCTGTGTCTGCGTGGGTTTCCTCCGGGTGACTGTCTGTGAGGAGTGTGGTGTGTTCTCCCTGTGTCTGCGTGGGTTTCCTCCGGGTGACTGTCTGTGAGGAGTGTGGTGTGTTCTCTCTGTGTCTGCGTGGGTTTCCTCCGGGTGACTGTCTGTGAGGAGTGTGGTGTGTTCTCCCTGTGTCTGTGTGGGTTTCCTCCGGGTGACTGTCTGTGAGGAGTGTGGTGTGTTCTCCCTGTGTCTGTGTGGGTTTCCTCTGGGTGACTGTTTGTGAGGTATTTGGTGTGTTTTCTCCCTGAATCCAGGGAGTGTCTGTCATTTAATTTTGATGATGGTCCTGAGAAAGCTGTCTATATACGTGCCTTTGTTGTTAGACTTCTGCAGCAGTCTTTCTGTGTTTTCTTCTTTGGACCGGACACATCTGAATCTCTGGCTGAAATACAAAGCTGCGCCTCTTTGCTGTCCTCTAGTGGAGCACAGGCTTCAGAAATCTCATGGTTCATGAATATCTGAATGTACGATGTTAAAGAGAAGCTGAGGTGCGTTTGAGAAATGTGTTAATGTGTGTTCAGTATGAAGTGGGTTCTTAATTTAAAGAGTGGAAGTGTGTGGACACTGGGAAAAAAACTGGTTTGATTCATTGCAGATGTGAACGTCATTTCCGCAAGAACAATGTACACTTTTTCTGGTAGTGATTGCGTTGATGTAATATATTTTGTATGGAAATTATGCATACATTTGTTTGTGTCTCTTTGGGTGTGTGTGTGTATCTCTGTGTGTGTGTGTCTGTCTGTGGACTGATAAACAGTTTAGTGTGCCATCTGCAGTACAGTCCAGATTTGTAAACAAAGCTCTGGTGGAGAGGCCATCAATTTGTTTTCTCTTCTCAACTTGTGTGTGTGTGTGTGTGTGTGTGTGTGTGTGTGTTCCAGATGGGAGGTAAGCGGCTGGTCTCCATGTTCAGAGTCATGCGGTGTTGGCCTACAGACGCGAAGTGTGTCGTGTGTAAAGTCTGTAGGGGGGAACATCACTGAGCCAGCGGAGTGGTCAGAGTGTGGGGGGGTCAGACCCCCAGAGCTACAGGCCTGCAACCAGCACCATTGCCCCCCGGCCTGGGAGACAGAGGAGTGGCAGCAGGTAACTTCCATTACACCACCATAGATTTCAGTCACAGATCAGATCTTCTCCAGTTCAGATTTACTCCAGTTCAGTCCTAGATCAGATTTACTACAGTTCAAATTTTAATAATAATAATAATAATAATAAGTTTAATTTATGGCATGCCTTCCTCAAACTCAAGGACACAAGTAAAAATAAAATAAAATTTATAAATTAACAAAAACCCCACAAACTGATAAATGTGAGAATTAAACACAGTTTACACAGAGTGTGCACAATGAAGCAGTCTTTTTATTATGTTTTTATACATTGATTCTAACAGCTAGTAAAAAGCTGATGTGCGTTCCTCAGGGTGTGTCAACATGTTTGGTTTGACTGTGCTGTGTGTGTGTGTGTGTGTGTGTGTGTGTGTGTGTGCTCAGTGCTCTCAGGCATGTGTGAGGGGAACTCAGTGGAGGAAGGTTCACTGCCGGCAGCGTTTGGCTGGAGGGAGCTTCAGGAAACTTCCAGATGATGAGTGTCATGGAGCTAAACCTGCTACACACCAACCGTGCACACACACACACTGCCTACAGCCACATCTGGATGGAGGAGAGTGGTCCAAGGTGTGTGTTTGTGTGTGTTTGTGTGTTTGTGTGTGTCTGTCCTGCAGCAATGTCCTCACTTGTCCATGTCACACACACATTAACAGTGTTTTTCTCTGGAAAAAATGAATTGTGTTTTCAAAAGTCCACAATGCCCCAAAACTGTTTATACTCTGGCTTTTTAAAGACCCCGTAAATTGTCAGAATGCAGGAACAGTTCCGCTGGGGGTGTGCGGTGCTCTACAGACGTTTTACACACCTGAGGAAATTAGATTAAAACAGCTGTTTATCTCAGCAGCAAGAGTTTATTTAAAAAACCAAACAATCCCCAACCCCATTATTCCAGTCAGTGTAATACTGTGTGTGTCTGTGTGTGTGTGTGTGTGTGTGTGTGTGTATCTGTGTGTGTGTGAATGTGTTGGTTTAACCCTTTCCACATCTCTCCTGGTGATAATACAGTGTTATTTGAGGTGGTCGTCCAGTGCCTAGTGTCAGCGGTTAATAAGTACTTCATTGTGTTAAATGAAGTGTGCTGTAGATTTAACAAATCCATACGATCAGGAGAAACATCAGGAATAGCACAACACTTATTGAGAAGATAGGTTTAGGCAGCCATGGCCTGGTGGTAAAAGAAAAGAACTGAAAGGTCAATGGTTTGATTACTTTGGGCTTGAACCTTATTATTTACCCTGAAGCTTATGTATTTAATGTTTGTTGCTCTCTCTCTCTCTCTCTCTCTCTCTCTCTCTCTGTGTGTGTGTGTGTGCTCGTAGTGCTCTGTGAGCTGTGGTAAAGGGATCCAGAGGCGAGAGTCTGTGTGTCGGAGACTCACCATGGCAGGGCAGCTGGTTACTCTCGACAAATCGGCCTGCAGCGGCCTTCAACCCCCTCCACTCATCAGAAGCTGCCGCATGAGCCCCTGCAGCAGTGAGTCTCTCTCTGTCTCTCTCTGTCTCTCTCTCTCTCTCTCTGAGCTAAAGAGCTGGAGGAGTATGAAGCCCCAGAGCCTGAGTTGTGTTCTCTGGAGCGCTGGACCTCAGTGATGTGTGGGAGAGGGGTTTTTGGTCCAGAACTCGTTGTCCACCGTCACGTCGCGACTCCAAACATAAACATGAATTATCTGAGACTGTCTGGAGCTCAAGTGTCAGCTCAAAGCAGAGCCTCCTTCGCTGATGGTCGGAGATATATTCTGATCCAAAAATATTGTGGGGTCATGTTCAGAAAATTGTGTTTACGATAATGGTTATAACCATAAATGCTGGAGTGGTGCACTTTGACCCGTGAAACTGTGTGATTTCAGCTCGGCCGTTTGATAACATTAAAGTAGGGACTGGCCACATCTCTTCAGGAGTAGCCACTCTCAGTTTTACAGCTGAAAAGGAGAGAACAGAGCCCTGATTTTTTAGACCGGAGATATTCAATCTGTGGGGCACACCCCCCCTAGTGAGCAATGAAGGAATTGCAGATGTGTTGGGGTGAGATTGCAAGAATTAAATATGTGTTGATGGACCCCTGGATGTGGAGAGAAAGCCCCCCACAGAGCAGGAAGAGGAGAAGCTATTTTCGTCATGTGCTGCATTTATTTTATTTTATTATATTTTATTTTAATATATTTTAGTTAGTAGAATGTACATAATACATAATAAAAGTCCTGTGCTAACGGGCTGATTTGACCTGGTGGTTTTATACAGATGCTGAGGATGTTTACATATTGAAAACATGGTTTTGCTTGAGGGAGGGTGCGCAAGAACCCAAGAAACTGGCACTGAGGAGTCTCCTGAGGAAATGTTTAAATACCTCTGCTCTAGATCCTAAAGGCCTGGTGCTGCTTAGTGTTTACATTCTCATCCTCGCATGGACAGACCTTGTGGTTTCAGTTTTTCTCACATGGATTTAGTATCTCTAAATTTCCTTGAGACTATTCACATCTCGTGATTCTTTCGCGTCTCTGGGCTTGGGATCAGCTTTTTCAGGCCAGCTTTGGGAAAACTGAGTCTGTAAGAGATTATTTGTGGGGTTTGGAGAATGTTCTTGGCTCGTGTGTGGCTCACTGTGGCGTGTTCGAGACTTGTCTGGTTATAAGTTCTGGAGTCACCCGCGAGCTGGTGGTTTGAAACTACTACAGCTTCCTAAATCCATTTTTTTGTTCTTTTCTACAGAGCACAAGTACGCCAAGAAACGCTGCCCTCAGGTTCTGGGCCTGAAACGCATCTACATCCAGACGAGGCAGGAGAAACGGCTGAGTTTCACCATCGGTGGACGGGCTTATCTTCTTCCAAAGACGTCCATAGTCATCAAGTGCCCAGTACGCCACTTTCCCAAAGCCCAAATCCGCTGGGAGAAGAACGGGCAGGTCCTTCAGACCTCCAAACGTCTGAGCATCACAAAGTCTGGAGCTCTGAGGATTTACAACCTAGAGACTGGAGACATCGGGCAATATCGCTGTTGGGCGAACCAGGCCTCGGACATCTTCATTCTGAAACTAATAGGCCATGATAACAGGCTTCTGGAACATCCTGATGGGAAGGACTTGGAGAAGGAGTTGAACAATGATGGATCCACGAATTTCCAGAGTAAGGAGGGGGGTTACGTTAGCGCAAAGTGTCAGGAGCAGGAGGAATCGCCTCTTGTCAAGATTCTGAAACCAGGTCAAAGATGGATTCAGAAAAACGAGTTGTATCTAGACGAAGGAGAACCTAAGAAGGACGCAAAGGCTTTAGGCAACTATCTTCTGGCCTCCACTTCAGGCAGTGACTCCCTGCTGTCAGCATCTTCAGGAGCTTTCTCCCTGGAACCCTCTCGGTTTGAGGAACTGATGAGGAATATCAGCCAGCTCTCAGAGAGCAGGGATGTTACGGATGATCTTGCCTCCCACTTCGTTGGCAAACTGATGGAGGAGATGGCCACAGCCCAGGCCTCCTCAGATAAGGGATCAGCATCTGTGGGGAAACATCTGGACAGGACTCCAAACTCCTCTGAACGCTCAGGAACGAATCATTTGAAAAGCAGAGCGGTCATAGTGCGTCCTAAGCAGCATGCGTCCGCCATTAGCTTTCACCGGGACCTCAGGGTCAACATCAGCCGGACCGCTTACATAACGAATGCCACCCACAGCCTCACACTTCTTTGTCCGGCTCAGGGGAGCCCTCCGCCCACCATTTCCTGGAGCAAAGATGGGAAACCACTGGGAGAAAGGTAAGGCTACACCATGACTTCTTTATGGCTTTCTGACCTCACTGCATGGTCCCTACTCTACAGGACTCTACTCTCTGTTTGGTCCCTGGTTGGTTTTCCACTCCCACAGCGCCCCCACCCCACCTTCTCTAAGGGGAACAGTGGGCTTTGGAAACCACAACAACGGCGGCGGTAACGTTAAGCGGTGTTTACTCATGGTGTATCGGCGTGTTGTTGTTGTTTGGGACTGAACACAGCTCCGTCATCAGTTCAGACAGATCAGTAGAGTTTGTTCCTTCCTCGTTGCAGCGTCCAGCTCTCGCTGGATTCTTTCGTCGGCCACCGATCCGAGGAGCGTTTGAACCTCTTCAAAAGACCACGGCGTCATTTTACGAGCTGCCGTCGTGAGTCGGATAAAAACAAACGTGATCTCTGCTGCAGCTGGAGATTTTACAGATGGAGAGTTGGTGCTGGTCGTCTGCGTTGCGTGGCGTAGAGTGACTACTCTCTCTGGACGATCAGCGCTCTGCAAGGTTTACACGCCACGGTTTAGTCCCTACTCGACTCGCTCTGAACCACGAGAGAACAGCCACTAAACAAGAACCCGCTTCCAGAACCAGGACCTGATTCACCTGGTGGAGGAGGAGAAAAGCAGAGTAGAGTCAAGTGGAGTAGGGACCATGCAGCAGAAAAGTGGCAGAAATGTCCATCTCTGCTCAATACTTCTTGTTGACCATCTGCCTGCTGAGTGTTGACTACTGGCTCCTCTTTCCACATGCCTCTTCTTTGTCTTCTGGTGTTCTGTGTTGCTTGGGTTGCTCTGGAGCAGTTACACGTGAGCAGATGCTGATGCTGGGTGACACTAGTTCCAGGTCTCAAACACCACTCCAGCTCACCCCACATGTATTTAATGCTTTATATCCCTCTAGCTCCCTTTAGCCTCATGTGCAGCTGCTCCAGAATGATGCATGAGTTTTTCTGTGGAACCAAATGTGAAATATCAGGTTTGAGAATTGAGAAATGTGCCTTTTCCAGTGTTTCTCTAATCGCCAAACTTCTCAAACATTCAGCCCCTAAACTCTCACGTAATGTGGTCATTTGAGGACAGACCTGCTCTCTCTTCCTCCCTCCCTCTCTCTCTCTCTCTCTCTGGGGACGCATTGTGGTCTGGTGCTCTACATCCTACTGTTGACTGTTAAACACACTCACTGAAAACATTGACTTAGTAATTCAGCTTTGTGCTGTCCAGGACTTTCAGCTCAGCCTCCAACCAGACAGTCGCCAAACATTGTCTGGCGGGGCTCTACAGGACCTGATTGAGACATGGCTGTGCAAACAGCATCCTAACCCCTCCTCAGAGTCTGCATTGGAGAGAGAGAGAGAGAGAGAGAGAGAGACAGAGAGAGAGAGTAAACACAGTTAAACATGGACTTTTATGGGATTTCAGAGGCATTTTTTCAAAGTTGTTGCCTTTTTGTTCTTGGTATTTTCTGTTGTATTTTTTATGAGGTTTATTTAATTACATTCTCTTTCCTTGGTAATTACATCGTATACCAGTTATGAGTCTCCCCATGTTTTTAATATCCCTCTGTTTTTTCTAAATATCAGAAACCACAAATAAAATGACAAAGAGTCTATAAAGTGTGCCATTTCCACATATTTTTGGGATTATTTTATTTTATTAACTTTAAGTGAATTTTGTCAGAGGTTAAGATTAAGTCTATGTTTTAGGATTAGACTTAGATCATTCATTTCATTGCGAAAGGTTATTATATATATTATATTTTCTATATTACAGCATTTTTATTTCAGTAAAAAAGGGTTGTTAACATAAGAATATAACTGTGTATTTATAGCTAGGTCTTTCTGGTTTTTCTGACCTCATACATGATCATCATCACATCATCACCATGGCTCTGCTGCTCAGACAAATCCCAGTTTGACCACGCGTCCAAATATAACCCAGCGCCCCACTGTGCTCCAGTGCCAACGCAGTGACTGCAAATACATTCCAGCTTTGTGGAGTAATATTTACATGAGATTATTCTTTTCTTAGAGGAATAGAGAGGTGGTTTTGACTGGGGCTCCTCTCCGCGGACATTAACCGCAGCGCTGCTGTCCGTTCAACGGGAGTGTAACATTCGCTTTGACCCTGAGTGGACTTTCGTTTTAGCTCTAGGTTAATACAAACTTGGCCTAATACAGTGGGACAGTATTGGTGTGGGGACAGTGTCTGTGTGTGGGGACAGTGTCTGTGTGGGGACAGTGTCTGTGTGTGGGGACAGTGTCTGTGTGGGAACAGTGTCTGTGTGTGGGGACAGTGTCTGTGTGGGGACAGTGTCTGTCTGGGGATCATGTCTGTGTGTGGGGACAGTGTCTGTCTGGGGATCATGTCTGTGTGTGGGGACAGTGTCTGTGTGGGGACAGTGTCTGTCTGGGGATCATGTCTGTGTGTGGGGACAGTGTCTGTGTGGGGACAGTGTCTTTGTGTGAGGACCGTGTCTGTGTGGGGACTGTGTCTGTGTGGGGACCGTGTCTGTGTGGGGACAGTGTCTTTGTGTGAGGACTGTGTCTGTGTGGGGACTGTGTCTGTGTGGGGACAGTGTCTGTGTGGGAACAGTGTCTGTGTGGGGATCATGTCTGTGTGTGGGGACAGTGTCTGTGTGGGGATCATGTCTGTCTGGGGATCATGTCTGTGTGTGGGGACAGTGTCTGTGTGGGGACAGTGTCTTTGTGTGAGGACCGTGTCTGTGTGGGGACTGTGTCTGTGTGGGGACCGTGTCTGTGTGGGGACAGTGTCTTTGTGTGGGGACAGTGTCTGTGTGGGGACAGTGTCTGTGTGGGGACAGTGTCTGTGTGTGGGGACAGTGTCTGTGTGGGGACAGTGTCTGTGTGGGGACCGTGTCTTTGTGTGGGGACAGTGTCTGTGTGGGGACAGTGTCTTTGTGTGGGGACAGTGTCTGTGTGGGAACAGTGTCTGTGTGGGGATCATGTCTGTGTGTGGGGACAGTGTCTGTGTGTGGGGACAGTGTCTTTGTGTGGGGACAGTGTCTTTGTGTGGGGACAGTGTCTGTGTGGGAACAGTGTCTGTGTGGGGATCATGTCTGTGTGTGGGGACAGTGTCTTTGTGTGGGGACAGTGTCTGTGTGGGGACAGTGTCTTTGTGTGGGGACAGTGTCTGTGTGGGAACAGTGTCTGTGTGGGGATCATGTCTGTGTGTGGGGACAGTGTCTGTGTGTGGGGACAGTGTCTTTGTGTGGGGACAGTGTCTGTGTGGGAACAGTGTCTGTGTGGGGATCATGTCTGTGTGTGGGGACAGTGTCTGTGTGGGGACAGTGTCTGTCTGGGGATCATGTCTGTGTGTGGGGACAGTGTCTGTGTGGGGACAGTGTCTTTGTGTGAGGACCGTGTCTGTGTGGGGACCGTGTCTGTGTGGGGACCGTGTCTGTGTGTGGGGACAGTGTCTGTGTGGAGACAGTGTCTGTCTGGGGATCATGTCTGTGTGTGGGGACAGTGTCTGTGTGTGGACAGTGTCTTTGTGTGAGGACCGTGTCTGTGTGGGGACCGTGTCTGTGTGGGGACCGTGTCTGTGTGTGGGGACAGTGTCTGTGTGGGGACAGTGTCTTTGTGTGGGGACAGTGTCTGTGTGGGGACAGTGTCTGTGTGGGGACAGTGTCTGTGTGTGGGGACAGTGTCTTTGTGTGGGGACAGTGTCTGTGTGGGAACAGTGTCTGTGTGGGAACCGTGTCTGTGTGGGGACCGTGTCTGTGTGTGGGGACAGTGTCTGTGTGGGAACCGTGGCTGTGTGGGAACCGTGTCTGTGTGGGGACCTGTGTCTGTGTGGGAACCGTGTCTGTGTGGGGACCTGTGTCTGTGTGTGGGGACCGTGTCTGTGTGTGGGGACAGTGTCTTTGTGTGGGGACCGTGTCTGTGTGGGGACAGTGTCTGTGTGTGGGGACCGTGTCTGTGTGGGGACAGTGTCTGTGTGGGGACAGTGTCTGTGTGGGGACAGTGTCTTTGTGGGAACCGTGTCTGTGTGGGAACCGTGTCTGTGTGGGGACCGTGTCTGTGTGTGGGGACCGTGTCTGTGTGTGGGGACAGTGTCTGTGTGGGAACCGTGTCTGTGTGGGAACCGTGTCTGTGTGTGGGAACCGTGTCTGTGTGGGAGGCCGTGTCTGTGTGTGGGGCCGTGTCTGTGTGTGGGGACAGTGTCTGTGTGGGAACCGTGTCTGTGTGGGGACCGTGTCTGTGTGGGGACCGTGTCTGTGTGTGGGGCCGTGTCTGTGTGTGGGGACAGTGTCTGTGTGGGAACCGTGTCTGTGTGGGGACCGTGTCTGTGTGGGGACCGTGTCTGTGTGTGGGGACCGTGTCTGTGTGGGGACCGTGTCTGTGTGTGGGGACAGTGTCTGTGTGTGGGGACCGTGTCTGTGTGGGTACCGTGTCTGTGTGGGGACCGTGTCGGTGTGGGGACCGTGTCGGTGTGGGGACCGTGTCTGTGTGTGGGGACCGTGTCTGTGTGGGGACCGTGTCTGTGTGGGGACAGTGTCTGTGTGGGGACAGTGTCTGTGTGTGGGGACAGTGTCTGTGTGTGGGGATAGTGTCGGTGTGGGGACCGTGTCTGTGTGGGGACAGTGTCTGTGTGTGGGGACCGTGTCTGTGTGGGGATCATGTCTGTGTGTGGGGACAGTGTCTGTGTGGGGATCATGTCTGTCTGGGGATCATGTCTGTGTGTGGGGACAGTGTCTGTGTGGGGACAGTGTCTTTGTGTGAGGACCGTGTCTGTGTGGGGACTGTGTCTGTGTGGGGACCGTGTCTGTGTGGGGACAGTGTCTTTGTGTGGGGACAGTGTCTGTGTGGGGACAGTGTCTGTGTGGGGACAGTGTCTGTGTGTGGGGACAGTGTCTGTGTGGGGACCGTGTCTGTGTGGGGACTTTGTCTGTGTGTGGGGACAGTGTCTGTGTGGGGACAGTGTCTTTGTGTGGGGACAGTGTCTGTGTGTGGGGACAGTGTCTGTGTGGGGACAGTGTCTGTGTGGGGACCGTGTCTTTGTGTGGGGACAGTGTCTGTGTGGGGACAGTGTCTTTGTGTGGGGACAGTGTCTGTGTGGGAACAGTGTCTGTGTGGGGATCATGTCTGTGTGTGGGGACAGTGTCTGTGTGTGGGGACAGTGTCTTTGTGTGGGGACAGTGTCTTTGTGTGGGGACAGTGTCTGTGTGGGAACAGTGTCTGTGTGGGGATCATGTCTGTGTGTGGGGACAGTGTCTTTGTGTGGGGACAGTGTCTGTGTGGGGACAGTGTCTTTGTGTGGGGACAGTGTCTGTGTGGGAACAGTGTCTGTGTGGGGATCATGTCTGTGTGTGGGGACAGTGTCTGTGTGTGGGGACAGTGTCTTTGTGTGGGGACAGTGTCTGTGTGGGAACAGTGTCTGTGTGGGGATCATGTCTGTGTGTGGGGACAGTGTCTGTGTGGGGACAGTGTCTGTCTGGGGATCATGTCTGTGTGTGGGGACAGTGTCTGTGTGGGGACAGTGTCTTTGTGTGAGGACCGTGTCTGTGTGGGGACCGTGTCTGTTTGGGGACCGTGTCTGTGTGTGGGGACAGTGTCTGTGTGGAGACAGTGTCTGTCTGGGGATCATGTCTGTGTGTGGGGACAGTGTCTGTGTGTGGACAGTGTCTTTGTGTGAGGACCGTGTCTGTGTGGGGACCGTGTCTGTGTGGGGACCGTGTCTGTGTGTGGGGACAGTGTCTGTGTGGGGACAGTGTCTTTGTGTGGGGACAGTGTCTGTGTGGGGACAGTGTCTGTGTGGGGACAGTGTCTGTGTGTGGGGACAGTGTCTTTGTGTGGGGACAGTGTCTGTGTGGGAACAGTGTCTGTGTGGGAACCGTGTCTGTGTGGGGACCGTGTCTGTGTGTGGGGACAGTGTCTGTGTGGGAACCGTGGCTGTGTGGGAACCGTGTCTGTGTGGGGACCTGTGTCTGTGTGGGAACCGTGTCTGTGTGGGGACCTGTGTCTGTGTGTGGGGACCGTGTCTGTGTGTGGGGACAGTGTCTTTGTGTGGGGACCGTGTCTGTGTGGGGACAGTGTCTGTGTGTGGGGACCGTGTCTGTGTGGGGACAGTGTCTGTGTGGGGACAGTGTCTGTGTGGGGACAGTGTCTTTGTGGGAACCGTGTCTGTGTGGGAACCGTGTCTGTGTGGGGACCGTGTCTGTGTGTGGGGACCATGTCTGTGTGTGGGGACAGTGTCTGTGTGGGAACCGTGTCTGTGTGGGAACCGTGTCTGTGTGTGGGAACCGTGTCTGTGTGGGAGGCCGTGTCTGTGTGTGGGGCCGTGTCTGTGTGTGGGGACAGTGTCTGTGTGGGAACCGTGTCTGTGTGGGGACCGTGTCTGTGTGGGGACCGTGTCTGTGTGTGGGGCCGTGTCTGTGTGTGGGGACAGTGTCTGTGTGGGAACCGTGTCTGTGTGGGGACCGTGTCTGTGTGGGGACCGTGTCTGTGTGTGGGGACCGTGTCTGTGTGGGGACCGTGTCTGTGTGTGGGGACAGTGTCTGTGTGTGGGGACCGTGTCTGTGTGGGTACCGTGTCTGTGTGGGGACCGTGTCGGTGTGGGGACCGTGTCGGTGTGGGGACCGTGTCTGTGTGGGGACCGTGTCTGTGTGGGGACAGTGTCTGTGTGGGGACAGTGTCTGTGTGTGGGGACAGTGTCTGTGTGTGGGGATAGTGTCGGTGTGGGGACCGTGTCTGTGTGGGGACAGTGTCTGTGTGTGGGGACCGTGTCTGTGTGGGGACCGTGTCTGTGTGGGGACAGTGTCTGTGTGTGGGGACCGTGTCTGTGTGTGGGGACCGTGTCGGTGTGGGGACAGTGTCGGTGTGGGGACCGTGTCTGTGTGTGGGGACCGTGTCTGTGTGGGGACCGTGTCTGTGTGGGGACCGTGTCTGTGTGTGGGGACCGTGTCTGTGTGGGGACCGTGTCGGTGTGGGGACCGTGTCTGTGTGGGGACCGTGTCTGTGTGTGGGGACCGTGTTGGTGTGGGGACCGTGTCGGTGTGGGGACCGTGTCTGTATGTGGGGACCATGTCGGTGTGGGGACCGTGTCTGTGTGGGGACCGTGTCTGTGTGTGGGGACCGTGTCGGTGTGGGGATCGTGTCTGTGTGTGGGGACCGTGTCTGTGTGGGGACCGTGTCTGTGTGGGGACCGTGTCGGTGTGGGGATCGTGTCTGTGTGTGGGGACCGTGTCTGTGTGGGGACCGTGTCTGTGTGGGGACCGTGTCTGTGTGTGGGGTACGTGTCTGTGTGGGGATCGTGTCTGTGTGGGGACCTTGTCTGTGTGTGGGGACAGTGTCTGTGTGGGGACAGTGTCTGTGTGGGGACCGTGTCGATGTGGGGACCGTGTCTTGTTTGCGTCATGAAGGAGAATGTGCTGTAGATGGTTATATACAGCACCTTTTAGAGCAGGGTTCTATACGGCACCAGAAACGGTTCCTCAGTTGTAGCTCTGTTGTAAAAATCTTGAAATAGTAACAATACAACTCTAAATAAAGTGCTGTATAAAACTAACTTCAGCACATTCTCCATCTGAAGAACCCCTTCACAATGTAAAGAATGAAAAAGGTTCTTCAAGTGTTCAGGGTTCTACATAGAACCATTTTCTTCACTGAAGAACCCTTGTAGAACCACCATGTTTGTGTGTACTTTAAAAATGACTGACACAAACATGGTGTAACTCTGTTGGAAAACTGTGATGGAGCTTGGTGTGTATGTCCTTATTCCTGGAGTGTGTGTGGGTACTGGGACAGACCTGTGTGTGTGTGTGTGTGTGTGTGTGTGAGATGCTCCTGTTTCATCACTGGCTCCAGTACTGAAGTGCTCTGCTGTCGTATTATTTCTCGGTCCTCTTGTGGAAGTGATAATTGATCTGGAAGTGATAATTGGAATTAGAAACTGATTCTGCTGCCGATTGGTCCTCTCTTCACCCAGGGCATCATGGGACAGCTCAGGAGGGCTGCACATCACTAACCCTGGCGCCGGAGACACAGGAGTTTACAGGTGCACTGCCACAAACGACATGGGAACAGACTCGGAAACCACACGAGTGCTGTTGGCCCGTGAGTTACACACTCAGCTCAGCTCCACTCTACATTAGTCTTTAATTCATACTCACACACTCACTCAATCACTCACCCATTCACTCACACACTCACTCAATCACTCACCCATTCACTCACACACTCACTCAATTACTCACACACTCACCCAGTCACTCACACAGTCACTCACACACCTACCTATTCACTCACACACTCACCCAGTCACTCACACAGTCACTCACACACCTACCTATTCACTCACCCACTCACCTATTCACTCACACAGTCACTCACACACCTACCTATTCACTCACACACTCACCCAGTCACTCACACACCTACCTATTCACTCACACACCTACCTATTCACTCACACACTCACCCAGTCACTCACACACCTACCTATTCACTCACACACTCACCCAGTCACTCACACACCTACCTATTCACTCACACACCTACTTATTCACTCACACACTCAACCAGTCACTCACACAGTCACTCACACACCTACCTATTCACTCACACACTCACTCAATTACTCACACACTCACCCATTCACTTACACACTCACCCAGTCACTCGCACACTCACCCAGTCACTCACACACTCACCCAGTCACTCGCACACTCACCCAGTCACTCACACTCACCCAGTCACTCACACACTCACCCAGTCACTCACACACTCACCCAGTCACTCCCACACTCACATCATCGTTTTCTAACGTTCTGATGTGTGTTTTTATCAGAGCCTCCTGCCGTCAGGGCCTCGTCGAGGAACATCTCTGACCCCCGCAGTGCCAGCCTGAGGACACCAGTAGGGGGCAGAGTTACTGTCCGATTAGGAGCCAACCTCACGCTGGACTGTCCAGTAACAGGTCAGTGAGGATCTCTGCTTACAAAACACACACACACACACACACACACACACACACACTGGATACAACGAGAATCCGACAGGGGTCATAAAGATCTGTGGGTGGTCCTCGGACAGGAGACAGTAGACACATGAGGTAAAGTAGTCACAAGGCCATTGGGTGTGTCTTATTCCTAGTGAGCTGCCTTACTGCCGCTTTACAGGACCCTACACTGTACCCCACCGCGCACCGCCCCAGAAACGTCCCCGTGACTGTGAGACGTCTGCTGAAGCCTGGACGTCCAGGAATGTGAACTCCTCCCCTCCACAGACTGCAGAAGACGGCGTATTTAAGGCGAGAGATTCTTCAGACATTCAAAGGAACAAGGAGCGGGACCCTGGAGGGAAAAGTGTCCTGCCTCCACATGCACCCTACTCCCTACATAGTGCACTTCACAGATTATAAACTAATACTACTGCACCACTACACTGTGCACTACAGAGTGTAGAGGAAGGTATCTGTGACACACAACTGTAGACACTCACAACGACACAGGGCTCCTTCGCAGGCCACGGCTCAGACTCCGCTTTGAATCAACACAGAAACTTAAAGCAGCCCTTTGAACAAACACAGGGGTTTTCAAAGAAGTGGGGAGTGTGGACAGATAATAAAACCCTTGCATTTTTGTCCTCATTCGGGTTCAAAAGGGCTTTCAAAATTTCTCTTTAAAAAAAAAAAAAAATAAAACAACTATTGTTTAAATCAACTTCTCTTCTCTGCTGTTGCTCAACACAGAGTTACTGCAATAACCCACAACAGTGCCGTTCCCCATGAGCGGCCAAGCGCTCAGTTTACAGCAGCCTGGTGCCAAAGTGGTGGTTTTTCTTTGGTGGGACAAAAAGGAGAAGAAAAAAAAAACCCTGGTCTACATTCCAGTGTTACTTTTCTTCAGTCGGTCCAAACCCAGCAGCGTCCTGCTTCCCCCCGTCACACACTGTACACACGCCGTGGGGGGGGTCGTTAGAGCGGGACGGGTTCGTGTGAGGGTCCCTCTCCGTTAGCGTCCGTCCACAGGTGAAGGACTGGGACGAGTGTAAAATCCACACACTCTCTTTTCTTACGGCCTTCCACCGTTCCTCGTCATTAACCCGCGCTAATCTACTGTAGCGCCTGCTGTTTGACTGAACAGTGATGTTTTGTTCGGACGAATCATGTGACTGCGCTTGTTGTTGTGAGTGTTTACAGTGTTGGAGGCTCAGGTGAGGGTTTACGAGGCTTAACTCTTCATTTAGAGCTTTCTCTGTTAGCATTCTTTGTTATTAACGTGTAATTATATCATTAAATACGTAATCAGTTCTTTTACCGTTAACTTAAGGAGGTTATTAACGTGTAATTACGTAGTTACATGTTTTTTTAGTCTTTGTTCATTGTGTTTGGGTTCATTTATATAAGGTCTAAATCTTGCTGCACTACTACAGTGTAATTACACAGTTGTTACGTGATTAATTACCGTAGTCGTTGTTGTTTGTCGTCATTTAACCCCTTACGAACCCTACAGGTGTTACTGTGAATTGGCAATGCAAATTACATAGTCACATATGAGGTTGTTACCTAGTTATTACATTCCAGTTGATATACGTTTGAACTTGACCGGTTCGTATCTGCGCTTGTGGAAATATAGACAGCAGCTTGCCAAATAAACCCCTCACAAAAGTAACATTTTCAATGAATGACCTTAGCCTCAGGGCTGGACCTGATCTGAGGTCAGTGCTCAGTTTGTGCTTTGAGCGAAGGGCACCTGTTGTCGCAGTGATGTCGACCTGAAGCACAAAGCACCGCTCCCTGTTTTCATCAGTCCCTCCTTCTCTGAAGTGAAGTGAGAGTGTGAGGGAGGGATGAAAGAGAGCGAAAGAGAGTGACCGGGCAGTAGATGTTTCAGACGGATGTTCTCCAGCGGTTAAAGAGAAATCATTGCTGAGTTCAGTTGTGAAGTTACTCTTTTCCCCGGGGGGCAGTGGAGATGTAGAAGATGTCACAAAAGCACCTCCTTGTGGTAAGAGATGGAAGCTCTGGTTTTAATGGCACTGAACTGAACTGGTGTAGGGCTTAATGAGCACACTGAACTGTGTGTGTGTGTGTGTGTGAGAGTGTTTCACCTGTTTGGAAAAGAGTGCCTGTCTCCCGACCCTGGCTTCAGCTCCAAAAAGTCTGCCCACGTCTCCCCCTCCTCTCCAGGCCCGTATCCACTGCTGCTCAGCAATATGTCAGTCCTAATGTCTCCCTGCTGTAAAATAGTAGCCCATAAAGCTCTGACTGCTGGCCATGTGCTCCTCATTACGGCGGACCGGGGCGTCCCTGGGGAGCCGGCTGGAGCGAGGCAATTTGCATTCATTACACCCATTTGTAGCAGTAATTTGTGGCCGGGCTCTCGCTCCTCGGGCTCTCGCTGTGGGCCCCACCACCATTTTCCACATCTTCTTAACGACAATGAGCTTGAAGCTGAAGAGGAAAGTCTGCGCTGATCTGAAATCAGTTTGTTCTCATGTCGTCCACACCTCAGGCTCCAAACCCGGTTCAGTCCGGTCCGGTTTGATTCAGTTCAGTTCAGTGAATTGGTTTGACTTTGATTTGGTGTACTTTAATCTGATTCTTTTTTT
>NC_089815.1:1439665-1447165 GCF_029633855.1 Hoplias malabaricus | reverse complement strand
TTCTCTGGCTCCAGAGACTCTCTGTAATATTCTCTGTGCTCCAGAGACTCTCTGTAATATTCTCTGTGCTCCAGAGCCTCTCTGTAACATTCTCTGTGCTCCAGAGACTCTCTGTAATATTCTCTGTGCTCCAGAGACTCTCTGTAATATTCTCTGGCTCCAGAGACTCTCTGTAATAGTCTCTGTGCTCCAGAGACTCTCTGTAATATTCTCTGTGCTCCAGAGTCTCTCTGTAATATTCTCTGTGCTCCAGAGTCTCTCTGTAACATTCTCTGTGCTCCAGAGTCTCTCTGTAATATTCTCTGTCTCCAGAGACTCTCTGTAATATTCTCTGTGCTCCAGAGACTCTCTGTAATATTCTCTGTGCTCCAGAGTCTCTCTGTAATATTCTCTGCGCTCCAGAGTCTCTCTGTAATATTTTTTGTGCTCCAGGGTCTTTATGATCATGCTTTGAAGCCTAATGTGGTCGTACGATGTGTATTTGAACCTGAGCTCCTAGTCTGTGTGTGTAAACCGTGTGTAAACTGTGTGTAAATGTGATGTTTCTTCAGCTGGGCGTCCACTGTTTGGTCAAGGTGCTCATCGTGGTGTGGCGGGGGTGTGCGGCAGCGGCAGGTGTGGTGTCAGCGTGTGGAGGCCAGCGGTACAGTGAGGGTCCGACCCAGTGAGGAGTGTGGGGGAAGCTCTCGGCCGGAGGAGAGAGAGGAGTGTGTGTCTGAGACCTGCGCTGAGTGGGTGACGGGATCATGGGGACAGGTAAACTCACTGACCACAACTGACCTGAGCCAAGACTATGATAGACTTCATCTGTGAACACTGTTCACAACAATTACCCCACAGTGTGACGCTCACCCTCTTTTTTTGTTTTCATTGTTTGTTTGTTTGTGTGATGTGTGTGTTCTTCAGTGTTCTGGCCGCTGTCTCGGTCCAGCAGTGTCCACTCAGAGACGAACGGTGTTCTGCAGAAATCTGAACGCGTCCAACTCTAACCCCAACTGTGACATCAAACAGAGGTGTTTAAGACACACACACAAACACACACACATAAACACACACACACACACACACACACACACACACACACACACAAATACACACACAAACACACACACACATACAAACATAAACACACACACAAACACACACACACACATACAAACATAAACACACATAAACACACACACACACACACAAACATCAACACACACAAACACACACACACACACACACAAACATAAACACACACAAACACACACACACACACACAAACATAAACACACACAAACACACACACACACACACACACACACACACGCAGACACACACACACACACACACGTCTAAATCCCCCTGTCCTCCTCAGGCCGTCCTCAGTGAGAAACTGCACGTCTGAGATGTGCGATGTCCACTGGCGTGTGTTGCCATGGCGACGCTGCACGGCGTCCTGCGGCAGCGGCTTCCAGTCGCGCAAAGTGGAGTGCATCCACCGCGACAACAACAAGACCCTCCCCGACCTGCACTGCGCCTGGCAACCGCGCCCCGTCACCTGGCAACACTGCAACATCACTTCCTGCGGCGGTGAGTACCCCACCCTCACCGTAACCGCCCCCCTCCCGCCTTCATCTGTAACCTGTAAACCTCCAGAGACCTGTTCTGCAGAAATACCCACAGGGAGAGGGCCCCGTCGTCCACTGTCCCACAGCTCAGCGCTGGGGGGCTTTAACATCGCTAACTCACACTTAGGCTCATGGGCAGCGTCTCATTTCAGCCACGTCTCTGATTATTAGTAGTAGTAGGAGTAGTAGTACGTTACATATGCTCAGTTACAGCTCCAGTGCTTCCTCCAGCTCTCTCACTCTGTGCTGTGCCAGTGTGGTCCAGTAGAGAGAGTCTGTCTCATCCTGAGGATTTTTGCGGCCTCCTTTAGTTTCAGTGAAGTGTCGTTCACGCCTCTGTGCTCCTCCAGAGTGACGGAGCGCTCAGTAAAACCTCCCGAGGCCTCGTGAAGTGGTTAAAGCTGATGCATTATCCATCCGTCTGTAGATTTCTGAAGAAGATCTCATTGTGAAGCTCTGGCAGAGACCTGCTCACATCACAGCCGCCCTTCTCTTTACATTTCACCGTTTACAGCTAAGAATCCAGAGCGAGAGAAACTCCACTCTTGTTCCTCAAAGGCATCTGCGATTGCTCGAGTTTACTGTAGATATTTATACGAGGTTAAAACCACTGACAGGTGAAGGGTTTCGCCGGCACTGTGTTGAACTCACTGTGTTGTTGTTGTTGTTGTGTTGTAGGTGAGTGTAAGGACACGACACATTACTGCGAAGTGGTGAAGAGACTGAAGCTGTGCCCGGTCGAGCCGTACACACAGCGCTGCTGCCAGTCCTGCTCACACAGCGCCTCCTAGGGGTCAGTACAGGTGGCTCATTCGTTTCCTTAGAGATGACCCCCAGCTGAACACTGCATCTCTCTCTAGTCCCAGAATCCTGTTCCTCTACGGACACGTGGAATAATCCCTGGGTGGACGTTGGTGAATGAGCGAGGAAATCCACCTGAAGAAAAACATACAGATATTTGGTTAATCACAACTGTAACTTTGAGACAGTGTCTCGTAATAATGACGCACTATCTCATAATTATGACTTAATCCCATAAACACGACTCTCTTATAATAATGACCTATTATTTCAAAACTCTGAGCTACTGTCTCACAATAACGATTAATCTCGTAACTTCGAAGGAATATTTCTGAGATACTGAGTCATTACCAGTTCTGAGATACTGAGTCATGTTTATGAGATACTCAGTTCTAACGCCCGCCCCGAAGGCAGTGGCAGGGCTCGGTGTGGTACAGACTGAGGCAGGGTCTCCCCTCTGTTTTTCCGCCCCAGGGACTTGCTTCACCTTAGGTACGATTAATTACGAGAAACAACGTCATCAGTGAAGAAACATTAGGTTATAATCATTAGATGCCCCTGCCCCATCCAGACGAATATGAAAATGGCTGTATTATCACACCAGTCCAGTAGGGGGCCGTAGTACCTCGTACAGAGAGACATCAAAATGCACTATGCAGGTCATGAAGCTACGGAATCTAGATCTGAACAGCGCATTATTCTATATTTCTAATAACTGGAGAACCTCGGTTTCAAACACAGTTTTTATGTGGATGGGGGATAAAACATTCAGATCTGGGTGGTTTTTCATTGTTCATATCAATGTTATTATAATCGTATCGACCCAAATTAAGAAATATATCATGATACAAATTTTGACCGTATCGTCCAGCCCTAATATAAACATCTAAATTATGACCACCTCAAGTTTCTATAAGCACTGTCCATTCCCTCAGCTTCATTTACCACTGACCACACAGGAGCACTTTGGAGTTCTGCGATTACAGACTGTAGTCCCTCTGTTGCTCTGCATACTTTGTTACTCCCCTTTCACCCTGTTCTTCAACGGCCAGGACCCCCACAGGACCCCCACAAGACTATGTATATATCGTTTTTCTTTTTTTGACTGGTGGAAACGTGCTTAAGCAGGTGTGCTATGGACTAAGGAGGATTGTACCTTGGGTAAACTGCAGTGGATGTTGCTTTGACCGTTCAGTTCATCACTGACGTTCCTCCGTATCTCGGCTGTGATTGGCTGTTTCCAGTCGACCCTGTTCATTCACAGCATCCTGTCGGTGTTAATTTATGAGGAAAATGTAAATGTTTGTAGCTTTTCTGGTTGAAGGAATACTGAAGAGAGCGCAGCTGAATGTGAACACAGCGCTCCGACACATTGAACCCCATCAGTTACACGCTCCATCAAACCTAAAGACCGCCTGGCTTTGTTTTCTGACATTATTGCTGCATAAATATTATATTAAAGGAATATTCCTGTCCTTTTTGGACCAACTCTTTATCAGCTGTGTGGGCACTAGAGTCATAAACCGCACACCGTGGCCGCCGCACTTTTCTCTGAACTTAGAAAAGAAACAAAAGCATATTCACTCAAAAAACATGAATTATAAAACAAAGGGCAGGTGCTAAACCCTGTTTGCTAGCATTTGAAGCATGTGAAATGTAGCTAATGTTCTCTAAAAGCCTCCAGAGGCTACAGAGGAAAGCTATGAATTCACAAATGTAAATACAGTCAGTCGGCTGAGGCAAGTTCGGAGTCAGACTTTTGCTTCAGTAGTTTACGACCAAAGCTATGAAGCTAATGTTGCTAACAAACACTGAAATTCAATAGTCACCCAAATTATTTCTGTTAAAAAAACATCAGCCAAACAGTGTGTGGGTTTTAATAAAAGTCTCAGAGATGAGTGGAAGTGTTCGGTGTGCTCACAGACCTCCCTGAGAGCTGATCTCACATCAGTTTTAGTGCCAGTGATCATCATAAGTGTGGAGAAATCTGACCTGAGATCAGCTGTGGGGATAGCAGCAGCTCACGGTGAGACACACTGCATCATAAAACACATGAACTCTTTATTAAGACCTTTATTAAGAAATGGACACGGGTTATAATACGTTTGTCTGATTAATTTTTACAAAACCAATTCGGGCTATTTGGGTGACTATTGATTTCCAGTGATTGTTAGCAACGTTAGCTTCGCCGCTTGTTTGTTGATGAAACCCAAGGCAATATTCAGACTCCGAATGTGCCTCGGATGATCCACTGTGAACTGGAAGATAGTTTACAATCAGTTTGTTTTTACAAGTGATTCTTCTTCACGTTAAAAACATAGTCATTATACTGCCCCCTAGTGGCCTGGGATAGAGACTGAGCTGAAAACACTGGAATATTCCTTTAATGGTGGTGTATATGAAGGAGAGTGAAGGAAGCATTTGTGTTGGTTGTGATAGTTGAATTGTATTTGTGTGTGTGTGTGTGTGTGTGTGTGTGTGTGTTCAGCCAGCGTGGTGCATTGTAAAATATCTCTTGTAAATAATGTGTTTTTAAAGTGCAATATTGTACATTGAGTGTAAAGATTTTGGACTTTATTTTCTTACCTCGCAGTTGGGTGTGTGTTGACTCCAGATTTAAAGCCGTCACAGGATGAAGAGGTTTAGCACTTGCTGCTGTGGCTGATCCACGAGCTCTGCGTTATTGTCCTACTGTGTTTAAACGCATGCATCTCTATTACGTGTTACAGTGTTTGTCCAACCAAGTCACTACAATACAGATATTTCTGCGGCTGCCTGTGTGTACGGGATGGTGTAGGGTCCAGATGCTGGTTTGGATCAGACGTGAGAGAGGAGTGTGTTATACAACAATACACACACGTCTCTGTGTTACAGTGTAAAGAGAATAAATACAGGTTTCTGAAATTGTTCTTATTGCTTTATTTGATTATTGCTGTTATACACCATTGAATGCCTTATTTATATTGTCTCTAAGTCTGAAAATAATAATTGATTCATGCTTAATTTTGGCACAAAATGTTTCCCTTTATTTTCCATAAATTCCAGAAATTTGAAAACCCATGTACTGTCATTGTTACTCTCTCTAGTACATCTGTTGCTCTGCATACTTTGTTACCCCCCACAGAGCAGGTGTGACGTGGTGGTGGGTCATTCTCAGCGCTGCAGTGACACTGACGTGGTGGTGGTGTGTTAGTGTGTGTTGTGCTGGTGTAGAGTGGATCAGACACAGCAGTGCTGCTGGAGTTTTTAAACCCCCAGAGAACAGTCCACCGACCAAAAACATCCAGCCGACAGCGTCCTGTGTCACTGATGAAGGACTAGAGGACGAGCGACACACACTGTGCAGCGACAGATGAGCTACTGTCTCTGACTCTACATCTACAAGGTGGACCAACGAGGGAGGAGTGTCTCACAGAGTGGACAGAGAGTGGACACAGGGGTTAAAAACTCCAGCAGCACTGCTGTGTCTGATCCACTCTACACCAGCACAACACACACTAACACACCACCACCACGTCAGTGTAATTTACAATGACAGTAATCTAATAATAAGTGCCAGTGTACGAAAGTACTTCTATAATACCTTAAATACTAATAAAGTGTTAACTTTGTGGTTTCCTCACGTTCCCAATGCCAAGTCATGTTTGGAGTATAGCCCAGTGGAGTGGGTACCAGGCAGTGGAAAAGTGCCATTGGACCCCTGCTTACGGATGGCTGTGGCATCACAAGGGAACAGATTCCTAATAAATTCCTCAGACATCATCATAATAAAACCCACTTTCCCAGACACACAGAATACGGATTCAGATACATTTTCAAAGCTCATTTACTTTGATCTCTTCCTGAGCTCAGGGTGGTCTTAAGACATCACGGCCACTGCATGCGGAGCCTGGACCTGGAGGTCGTGGTCCGAGACCCTGCGGAAGAACTTGTGCCCTCTCTCGTCGGCGTCCTGAAACACAAACCCGGGTGGCGTCTCGAAGGTGGCGGGACACACGCGGATCTTCTTGGGCGTGAACTCGGCGCGGTACATGGTGCTTTCCTCCAGAGGGGCTTGGGCTCTCATTGGGGCGGCCGGGGGCTTGCAGCTGACGCTGGGCTGAAGCGGGTGCTGAACGAAGTGGGCCTTGAAGGTGGTCAGGTCCTCCATCTTCCCGCTGGATCTCCGGATCTCCTCTGGCTTGCGGACGACCTCCAGGCGCCTGGAGGACAGCCAGGGCTTGAAGTCCTCCTTCATGGTGGTGTTGGCCTGGAAGGGAACGGAGGAGCGAGCCGGACGGGAGAAGGGTTTGGAGGAGACGAAGGGATGGACCTCGTGTTTGATGAAGGTGGTTCCGGTGGTGGTGCTCAAATCCATATCCGCACTGGGACTCACGTACTCCATGGACTTGTGGAGCTGAGGGAGGGAGACTGGCCACTGCTGGAAGCGCTCGCGGAACTCGGTGCTGCTCTGGAACGGAGCGTCGGAGCTCAGATTGACCCGCTCGGGCCTGAAGCTTTTGGGCATTGGTCCTGGAAGACCCTGGTAACAGAGGAACGGGGGCAAACAGATGCTTAGATACACACTCCTTCATAAAAAACCTCAGTAACCAATGGTGATGTGCAGTGAAAAAAGGGACATCTGTGGACACCAGGTTGTAGTGAATGATCCCAGCGATTTTAAAGCAACACAAGGTGAGATTTGGTATTTGCTCTTGGGCTCCCTCTAGGGTTCAGAGTGTTTTAAAAAATAATAATAATCTTCATTTGTATAGAACCAAATGCAGCTGAAAGTGCTTTACAGAAATCATAATTAAAAAATTTTAATAAAAACAAGGAGTGGTGATTTTCTACCCTCCTCCATATGTTCCATAGTGCTGTTTCTGTGGTGCTGAGCCTGAAGTAGCAATGACAGAGTCTATATTCTCCCTATTACAGCTCAGTTTGAGCATCACAGTGATTTTGAGGCTGTCATTTTCATATGAAAATACTACCTAGTGTTGCTTTAAGATGCACCCATTGCTAAAGAAGCCAAGTGTGGGCTAGAGAGGTATAACCTTATTGTAAACTTATGGAAGCCCATTCAGGAGCTCTGGAAAGAGTG
>NC_089815.1:1424665-1429665 GCF_029633855.1 Hoplias malabaricus | reverse complement strand
TTAAACTTAATTTTGCTGTTGTTTTATTGTGAATTTCCAGCGGAAACAAACCAGCGTGAGTTTATTGATGTGCTTCATTCTCTCTGTTCTTCCAGCGTCCGTCAGTTTGCGCAGATCTACTACCAGAAGATGGGCATCCGCTCTGAGCTCCTGCAGAAAACTCTGTGGGGGGATTTCTACCTCAACACCAAAGCCAAGAAGGTCATGAAGGGGGCGCAGGTGGGTGACTTTTATCAATTCAGGCTCTAACTCAGGCTTATTCTGTTAATATCATCAACTTAGCGAACTGAACTTTATCATCCACTCAGCTTTGTCCTGATTGGTGCAAAACTGGTGCCTCATCACCCCCTACACATC
This sequence comes from Hoplias malabaricus, assembly GCF_029633855.1. NCBI lineage: Eukaryota > Metazoa > Chordata > Actinopteri > Characiformes > Erythrinidae > Hoplias > Hoplias malabaricus. The sequence goes on along the minus strand of NC_089815.1, from coordinate 1,429,308 downwards.
ACGTGGGGTACTGCACTACATCAGAATGTATATTCATAGGATTAAACCATGATATTTAAATACAAATATTAGACGCCACACCGCCCCCTACCTTTCCTGTAGTGCATTACAATCTGTCACAATAGCGTCCTACAGTGAAAAAAGCCACCACATCGCCCCCTGCCTTTCCTGTAGTGTACTACACTTTGTCAGAATAACTCAGTTTATCAAAGGAACCTTTCAGAGCATCCTACAGTGAAAATAGCAAAGCCATATGACTCCTAAACATTATTCAGTATTAAAGGACCCTTTTTAAATAAACAACAGAAGCCATATCGCCCCCTACCTTTCCTGTAGTGTACTACACTTTGTCAGAAAAACTTAGTTTATCAAAGGAACCGTACAGAGCATCCTGCAGTGAAAATAGCAAAGCCATATGACTCCTAAACATTATTCGGAATTAAAGGGTTGTTTTTAAGTAAACAGCAGAAGCCACATCGCCCCCTACCTTTCCTGTAGTGTATTACAGTGTTATATAAAGCTTTCAAATGAAAATACCATCATACAATTCAATGAAAAGCCAGTAACAGCTTTTCAGTAAATGCTCCCTAAAGGTTGGGGAGCACTTGGGGTTCATTTATTTCGCTAAGGTTCACTTTAGTCGTGGATGTTGAGGGAGGAGAAAGAGCTGCTTTTCTGACTTAAACTGAGCCCATGAGAAAACCAGTGGATGAGTTTTTTAATCGGTTCTCCTCCACTCAGAGATGCAGATACAGGAGTTTGAACTGAAATCAAATGTCAGTGATATGGGTGAGTGGCCGTGGGGCTGCAGTTGTGCGAGGTTCTCTGGCTGTGTGGGAGTGGAGTGAGTGCTCTAAAGTGTGTTGTGACAGCGGGGATGCTCCATTTAGCCGTCCAGCCTTTCAAGTGCCATTTAGGACATTCATACGTGCTGCTGTTCAGACTCCGCTATGCTAATGGCCAGCACTTTCTCTCCTAAAACCCCACTGTACGGCCTCGAGAGGACACACACACACACACACACACACACACACACACACAGAGCTCTCATTAGCATCCCACTCAGACTGCAGAATGTCTATCTCCACGGACAAATGAACTGGACATAATAGACCTGAGTTCAGCGCTGACCGCTCCACTGAGCGTCTGCTCTAACTAACTCCTGTAAGTGATGAGGACATTCACCGCATTCTTCTACAACATCCTTTTGTACATCGGGCACTTCCACTCTGTTCCATCCGAGCCTCGCAGAGAACATACTCCTCCTGTTTTCCGCAGAGGAACGTCTGTGACCTCACGAGCCCTGTGTAAACAGCCCCTGTTCAGAACGCCCGCTTTCAGCACCTGTTCCTTTAAATGATAATGAGCCGCTCGCTGTTCACCCCGACCCCGAGCGCACAGCAGTGAGGAGCGAGGAGCAGAAGCTCTGGTTTTTAGCCGTTTTCACTCTGTTCTCTTTCTTCTCCGTTTTTACTCAGTGCTCTTATTTCTCCGCGCTCGTTGTGTCTGTTTCGCTGAGTTTAACCTCGTCTTTGCGCTCTCACATAAACGTGGGTCCAGCGCTGTGATTGGACAGACTCAGACGAGGGGGCGGGGCCATTCTAAAGTTTCTGCACTTGACGTCAGAAGCAGAGCAGAATCCGAACGTCTCATTTTATCTCGTGTTTTCAGACTCAGGCAGCGCACAGAAAACGTACTGGGTAGGTCTTGTTTCACAGTGTGTGTGTTGGTGGCCTCCAGATCCACACCAGTGTCTTCGGTATGTGTATGTGCAGATGGTGGACAAGCGCTACTGACTGTGGTTATAGAGACCCTTCACTTCTGTAAACGGTTTAAACTCTTTGTGATGGAGGAGAGGTGGTGCTGAACGGGACGAGTGTCACTAATGATGTTTTTCTCTTCAAATGAATGTGTCAGGCTTCAGAAACAACACGCAGCAGTTCATTTAACGGCAGGAGCCTCTGTCAATGCCCTAATTGTGTTGTTTACTCAGTGGCCAGCTGTAAACACAGTGATGCTCATGTTTACACTCCTGATGGAGAGATAATTGATTAAACAAGGCATCGGATGCACATTTTACCTTCCAGAGCCAGTGGGGAACACTGCTAATTTAACAGGACTCTACACAGTGTGGCGCTAAAGGGCACATCATTTTATTATTATTATTATTTTTTAATAGTAGTTATATCTCTTGTGAAAACATTGTTACAATTTCAAAGAGTGCTATCCAAAGTTCTCTGTACATGGACAGACACACACACACACACACACACACCTGTTGAGAGTTATACACACTCACAATGCTTCCAGAGAACGTTCAAAGCTGTGGTGCTTTATTTAACTCTAGCCCCTACATTGCTTTGGACGCTTTGGCTTTCGGCTCATGTGCAGCCGCTCCAGAGCACCCCCTTCATTTCAAAGATTATGCAAGCTGTCTGCACACAACTGAACGTCTGTCCACAGTGAGTCCACCTTAACACAGCCGAGTACGCTCCATCGGTGGAGGTTCTCAGACGACTGTGTGTGTGTGTTATAGACGTCTGTTTGGTTTAGGTCTAACAGGGAAAGAGGGGTTTCAATCAAATACAAACGAACAGCTCTTAATGGCTGAGAAAGCACAGAAGAACGAGCCTCAGTCCCCCGCCGTCAATCTGCAGGCAGACGGTCAGTTGTCATTTCTCCCAGACCGATCAATCAGAGCGATCATTCCGCTCCGCCGGGCAGATGGCGCTTCACAGGGACGAGCTCCATCGTTATGCAGACGGGAGATATGACCTCTAGTCAAACACATCGATCCTGCAGCCTGCGTGCAGCCTTTTAAAGTCGTCGTGTTCTCAGACGAGGCCGGAGAGGGGGACGTCTGGTGGAGGCTGACCTCATTCTGTCGTGCGAGGCCACGTCCGGGAGCTTTGTGCACTTTAACAAACCGCAGTCTTGCAACACGACAAAGGCTTGTTTTAATTAGTTTGTTTATCCGAGTTTAACTTTGCTGTGGGTTTGACTCGTAGCGGTCATGACGTCGTTAGTGTCCACCTTGGTAAGCGTACGTCTGAAGGGAAGATGGTCCTGGAGTGTGCGGATAATGGATAAATTGCTTATGTGTTTATATATTTATTATAGGGATGTAACACTGCATCATGGAGAAAGGCATGTTTACGACCAACTTATCCATCAACCCTCGCACAGTGCGCTGTCTGAGTCAGAAACACGGGATAAAACGAGTCGTTCTGATTCTGCTCCGCTTCTGACATCAAGTGCAGAGACTTTAGAATGGCCCCGCCCCCTCGTCTGAGTCTGTCCAATCACAGCGCTGCACTAGTGTTTATGTGAGAGCGCAAAGACGAGGTTAAACTCAGCAAAACAGACACAACGAGCGCGGAGAAATAAGAGCACTGAGTAAAAACGGAGAAGAAAGAGAACAGAGTGAAAACGGCTAAAAACCAGAGCTTCTGCTCCTCGCTCCTCACTGCTGTGCGCTCGGGGTCGGGGTGAACAGCGAGCGGCTCATTATCATTTATAGGAACAGGTGCTGAACAGGGCTGTTTAGACGGGGGAGAGAACTGCGGTGTCCATAGTGGACGACGTTACATTATAATACAGTGAATTCCTTCATTAAACACAGTTAAGCTGTGGTTATTTAGTAGTTTCTCCATCTTCTAGTCCAAAGGAAAGAAGCCTCTGTTTGTGCAGCTGGTCCTGGACAATATCTGGTCTCTATACGATGCTGTGGTCACCAGAAGGTAAATAATGACAGTCCTGTCCCTTTTAGCTTCATAATCGGTACGTTTCTGTTTTTGTGATGAGACTTAAAAACCACTTCTTCTGCTTCTTCCAGAGACAAAGAGAAAGTGGAGAAAATGGTGGCGTCTCTGGGAATAAAGTTGTTGGCACGCGACCTTCGCCACTCAGACCCTAAAGTGCTCCTGAGCGCCATCTGCAGTCAGTGGCTCCCTCTTTCTCACGCAGTGCTGTGTATCCTTTTCTGATCTGACACAAGATAATGAGAGCAGAGTTGTGGTGGTGATGGGAACCAGACGTCAGAGGAGTTTTGGTCATGTGAAGCATAGAATGTTAAAAATGGAGTCACGAGGGACATTTAGGGGGCTGCAGACTTAAACATACAAGTATTAATTAAAAGGTCCAAAAATTAAGACATTTTTGTTTTGTTTTCCTCGCTGCTGCATGCTGCTACTGTGGCTGCAGCTGTCGACTGAGGGAGTCTGTTCATCTCTGCTGCTCTGCACATAGTAAAGACCAAACAAGTGTTTCTCCTGAATTATTTTATATAATTTAAAACCCACTTTTAGATTTACATTATTTTAGAGAAAAATAAACAACACAAATTAATTAAAACGTTCATATGAAATTTCCCCCAGAGTGGCTTGTTATCGACTGAGTGAGCCTGTTTTCATCACTGCTGCTTGGTAGTAGACACCCTGCTCTCACTGCTGTGATTGTCGACTGAGGGAGCCTATGTTAACCACTCACTTTGCTCTTGGTTTTCTACCTCCTCTCACCACTACTTGTGCTGACCTGTACTCTTGGTACCAGTAGACTTCTGTTTTTTTGTGCTGTTTTTGTAAGTGCTTTGGGTTCTTGAAAAGCCCTGTATAAATGCAACGAATTATTATGACTGTTATAAT
>NC_089815.1:1417165-1419665 GCF_029633855.1 Hoplias malabaricus | reverse complement strand
TGTCTGTGTGTCTCTCTCTCTGTGTCTGTGTGTCTCTCTCTCTGTGTCTGTGTGTCTCTCTCTCTCTCTCTGTGTCTGTGTGTCTCTCTCTCTCTCTGTGTCTGTGTGTCTCTCTCTCTCTCTCTATGTGTCTGTGTCTCTCTCTCTCTCTCTCTGTGTCTGTGTGTCTCTCTCTCTGTCTGTGTCTGTGTGTCTCTCTCTCTCTCTGTGTCTGTGTGTCTCTCTCTCTCTCTGTGTCTGTGTGTCTCTCTCTCTCGCTCTGTGTCTGTGTGTCTCTTCTCTCTCTGTGTCTGTGTCTCTCTCTCTCTGTGTCTGTGTGTCTCTCTCTCTCTCTGTGTGTCTGTGTCTCTCTCTCTCTCTCTGTGTCTGTGTGTCTCTCTCTCTCTCTGTGTCTGTGTGTCTCTCTCTCTCTCTGTGTCTGTGTGTCTCTCTCTCTCTCTGTGTCTGTGTGTCTCTCTCTCTCTGTGTCTGTGTGTCTCTCTCTCTCTCTGTGTCTGTGTGTCTCTCTCTCTCTCTGTGTCTGTGTGTCTCTCTCTCTCTCTGTGTCTGTGTGTCTCTCTCTCTCTCTATGTGTCTGTGTCTCTCTCTCTCTCTGTGTCTGTGTGTCTCTCTCTCTTTCATGTGTCTGTGTTCTCTCTCTCTCTCTGTGTCTGTGTGTCTCTCTCTCTCTCTCTGTGTCTGTGTGTCTCTCTCTCTCTCTGTGTCTGTGTGTCTCTCTCTCTCTGTGTCTGTGTGCTCTCTCCTCTGTGTCTGTGTGTCTCTCTCTCTTCTGTGTCTGTGTCTCTCTCTCTCTCTGTGTGTGTGTCTCTCTCTCTCTGTGTCTGTGTGTCTCTCTCTCTCTGTGTCTGTGTGTGTCTCTCTCTCTCTCTGTGTCTGTGTGTCTCTCTCCTGTGTCTGTGTGTCTCTCTCTCTCTCTGTGTCTGTGTGTCTCTCTCTCTCTCTGTGTCTGTGTGTCTCTCTCTCTCTCTCTTGTGTCTGTGTCTCTCTCTCTCTCTGTGTCTGTGTGTCTCTCTCTCTCATTGTGTCTGTGTCTCTCTCTTCTCTCTGTGTCTGTGTGTCTCTCTCTCTCTCTGTGTCTGTGTGTCTCTCTCTCTCTCTGTGTCTGTGTGTCTCTCTCTCTCTCTGTGTCTGTGTGTCTCTCTCTCTGTGTCTGTGTGTCTCTCTCTCTCTGTGTCTGTGTCTCTCTCTCTCTGTGTCTGTGTGTCTCTCTCTCTCTGTGTCTGTGTGTCTCTCTCTCTCTGTGTCTGTGTGTCTCTCTCTCTCTCTGTGTTGTGTGTCTCTCTCTCTCTGTGTCTGTGTGTCTCTCTCTCTGTGTCTGTGTGTCTCTCTCTCTGTGTCTGTGTGTCTCTCTCTCTGTGTCTGTGTGTCTCTCTCTCTGTGTCTGTGTGTCTCTCTCTCTCTCTGTGTGTGTGTCTCTCTCTCTCTCTGTGTCTGTGTCTCTCTCTCTTCTGTGTCTGTGTCTCTCTCTCTCTGTGTCTGTGTGTCTCTCTCTCTGTGTCTGTGTTGTCTCTCTCTCTCTGTGTCTGTGTGTCTCTCTCTCTGTGTCTGTGTGTCTCTCTCTCTGTGTCTGTGTGTCTCTCTCTCTCTGTCTGTGTGTCTCTCTCTCTCTGTGTCTGTGTGTCTCTCTCTCTCTGGTCTCTCTCTGTGTGTGTCTCTCTCTCTCTCTCTGTGTGTGTGTCTCTCTCTCTCTGTGTTGTGTGTCTCTCTCTCTGTGTTGTGTGTCTCTCTCTCTCTCTGTGTGTGTGTGTGAGTGTGTCTCTGTGTGTGTGTGTGTGTGTCTCTGTGTGTGTGTGTCTCTCTCTCTCTGTGTCTGTGTCTCTCTCTCTCTGTGTGTGTGTGTGTGTGTTGTGTCTCTCTCTCCTCTTCTCTCTCTCTGTGTGTGTGTGTCTCTGTGTGTGTGTGTGTGTTCTCTCTCTCTCTCTCTGTGTGTGTGTGTGTGTGTGTGTGTGTACATTATAGTTATTCCCTGCTCCTAGTGGGACAGTTTGTTGTATTTAAAGGGAAAACTCACCCAATAATAGAACTGTAAACCAGTTAATGTCCGTTCTCTGGGTGCGGTGCAGGTTTGGAGCCTTGTGCGCTGATGTGTCTCTAATGTGAAACACTGAACAGTGCGTTGTGGCGTTGTGGATTTCTCCTGGTGTGTTGTAACTCCAAAAATAGGCAAGATAGTGTTCTTAAACGCCAGAGACTTTTTACACACAGGCCTTTAACACACGGCACGAGCTCCAGGCCCAGAAAGACGCAGAGGAGAGAGATGCTAAAGGCCCTGCGGCAGGTCTCAGGGACACAGAGTGAGCTCAGACTGACCAGGGCAGTGTCCAGAAAAGCGCTCACTGCATTATGTCACTGCATCATTCCTCACAGTGTGATCCCTCACTCTGTCATCCTCCTGTGCACCCTCTCACTGCCCTTCATCACCACATCATTCTTCACTGAGTTAATGTTCACTGCATCATCCCTCAGCGCTTGGTCCTTCACAAAATCTGATAGAGTGTGT
>NC_089815.1:1388470-1416965 GCF_029633855.1 Hoplias malabaricus | reverse complement strand
AGAGTGTATTTCCTAAGGTCTTGCTCGCAAGCGCCTGCATTTCATAGTGTGTGTGTGTGTGTGTGTGTGTGTGTGTGTGTGTGAGAGATATAGAGAGAAAATAGTAGGAGGGAGCAAGTCTTTCATTCATTAATCCACTTGTTTGTTGTTTAAATATCACAATCGTCTCACGCTTCTTCCTGAAATTAGCGTTAGTTTAAGGAATGGATTCTTGAAAAGATTGTGCTGCTGTGGAGAGGCCCTCACCGAGGAAAAGGAAACACACACAAAAGAATGACATCCCCAGATCAAACGAAGCAGCTGCTGGTGTTTCTCCGAGCTGTGGGCCGGCCGCCCCAGAGCCCACACACTCTATCAGATTCACGTGAAGGACTGCATGCGGTACATAGGGGAGATGTGTGTAAACTCATGTTCTGACAAGTTATAAAAACCTGTGTGTGTGTGTGCTTGAAAGGCTGAGCAGACAGACACAGTTAATCATTAGAAGCAGATGGCCACAGGAAACTGGGCGGAGGCTTGGAGACCATTATGGATTTTGCTATTGTTTTAATGGTGCAGCCTGTGGAGTGTGTGTGTGTGTGTGTGTGTGTGTGTGTGTGTGTTGTTTAATGCAGCTCCTGTGTAGTTCTCTGAGTGGATGCAGGATAAAGTTAATGAAAGCCATCCACAGTTTGCCTAACAAGGGAAGGGTGATTAGCTACACACACACACACACATCCAGTAATGAAGGCGTGTGTATGGTCACCAGCTGTTCTCCTGTAAAGGCACTGACCACCTCATTTGCATTTAAGAAACCGTTAGAGCTCTTCTTCTCAGATGTTTGCTGTTATTGATGGACTCGTTTGATGTATGTGTGTACAGCTTTCTGCTTGGACGGACGGTTTCCGCATAGCAACCGATTCATTTGCCGAGTTAGTTTTTTTCCCATAGGAATGAATGGGCTGCAGAAGTCGGTGCACACTTCACAGGTCGGCGATGATACAGATGCCTTGTAAACACAGTAAAAACCTAGTAACCCACTGAAACCACCTTAGCAACTCCATAGCAACCACCTGAGACCATAGACAAATCCCAAATCCTAGGAACCAACTGGGATGCTTTTTCAACCACTTTAGAAGCCAGCTCAAATGGCATAGCAACCAGCATAGCAACTACCAAGAGACACCTTAATAAGACCGTAGTTATAATCTCGGAACAAGAAATACCTTTGCAACACCATAGCAACAACCTAGCAACACTCTTTGTTACTCATTGGACAGCGTCCAGCTCTCGCTGGATTCTTTCGTCGGCCACCGATCCAAGGAGCGTTTGAACCTCTTCAAAAGACCGCGGCGTCATTTTACGAGCTGCCGTCGTGAGTCGGATAAAAACAAACGTGATCTCTGCTGCAGCTGGAGATTTTACAGATGGAGAGTTGGTGCTGGTCGTCTGCGTCGCATGGCGTAGAGTGACGACTCTCTCTGGACGATCAGCGCTCTGCAAGGTTTACACGTCATGGATTTCCAGCACCAAGAAGTCGAGCGGAGTAGAGACCATGAAGTGGACAAGCCTCATGAGTGCAGAAACAAGGAAGTGGCTTTAATGTTTTGGCGGAGGGGTCGTCTGGAGGCTCCACCTTAAAGCAGACAGTGGAAGGTGTGGCTGTGAGGAAGTGCTGAGCTGATGCAGGTTACAGCTGTCTGTATCTCTCCACAAAACCACTGTCATCTGTCATTTTTCACCTAGACGCAGGCCTGGGGCGACAGGGGCCGTCCCCTCGGTCCGAACTGGACACGCTCTCGGAGCAGAGACGGTGATGATGAACGGAAAACAGAGCGCTAATGTACTTCTGCTTGTTCGCTCAGCATCATCGTCCCCGTCGCTTCCCTCGATCAAGAATGCTGTGGTTAATGGAGCAGCGTGCTGCACGGCTAGCCACTGAGCGCACACACACACACACACACAGAGAGAGAGAGAGAGAGAGAGAGAGAGAGAGAGAGAGAGAGAGAGAGAGAGAGAGAGAGAGAGAGAGAGAGAGAGAGAGAGAGAGAGAGAGAGAGAGAGAGAGAGAGAGAGAGAGAGAGAGAGAGAGAGAGAGAGAGAGAGAGAGAGAGAGAGAGAGAGAGAGAGTTCATCGAGTTAATTCTGGATTCTGGAGGAATGAGTCTGGGTTCCATCTCTCATGGGACTGATGAATGGGTGAATGTTTGGATGAATGAAGGGATGATGGATGGATGGAGAAATGAAGTGATGGATGAATAGATGGAGGAATGAATAGATGGATGGATTTTGCTCTTCTCTGGGTGCCCTCTGTACTGAGCTGTGGAGAATCAATGGAGATGTTTTTTGGAGACTTTTAAGAGTGCGTTAACTTTTAACAACTGCACCACACACACACTCCAGAGCACACACACACACTCCAGAGCAGCACACACACACACTCCAGAGCACACACACACACTCCAGAGCGCACACACACACTCTTCCAGACCCCTCCACTCGCTCTGAGTGAAATGAGGACGAGCGAGAACAGGAAGAAAACAATTCTGAGAAGCAGGTGAATGACTGTTTCTGCTCCTGGAAATGTTTTGTTGTTGGTGTAAAACCATAAATCTGTTTAGTGCTGGAATGTGCTTTCAGATCAAATCCATCGCGCTCTCTCTCTGTCCTCCCTCCTTCTCTCTCTCTCTCTCTCTCTCTCTCTTTCTCTGTCCTCCCCTCCTTCTCTCTCTCTCTATCTCTCTTCATCTTTGTTTTCCTCCTTTCCTACTCACCCCCTGCCCTTACCCTTCCTCCCCACTCTCTCTCTCTCTCTCTCTTCCTTTCCTACTGTCTCCCTCTTTCTTTTCCTCATTCAGCTCAATGAACTCTGTAAGAACCTGCGAGACCAAACACGCAGCGTGGTCTCTGTGGTTGCCATGGCGATTATCAATGTGGGTCAGTGTGTGTGTGTGTGTGTGAATGTGAATGTCGGCGCGTGGGAGTGTCGTCAACCTTGTGCTCCAGCTCGTCGTCGGGCACTTGTCTGTTCTGCCGTGTGATTGGTGACAGATCGGCTGGATTTTATTAATGGCACAGGGCGGTCGGCAGGCAGAAAAACTGCCTGCACTCTCTCCTTTATAACACACACACACACAACCATACATGTATAAACACTCTTATAAATGTCTTCAGTGCCTATATGGCCTGTGTGTGTGTGTGTGTGTGTGTGTGTGTGTTCTGAACAGCTCTGTAACCTGTGCCATGTCTCTGTTTTATATAAAAAGCGCAGACACTGTTAATGTACAGACGGAAGTTTAAAGGTCTCGTAATAGAGTCACTTTTATATTTCCTCCTGAAACACTCACTGTGTGTCCAGAAGTTTGTGGACACCTGAGAGAGAGAGAGAGAGAGATACACTCGGAAATTTAGTTGCATTCATAAGCTCCTCATTAGACACGAGAGTGTGTTACCCTTCTGCTGAATTAAAAGCTCCTGCTCTTCTGGGAATCTGTACAATGCACGCAGGAACATTGCTGTGCACGGGGGAGGGACTTGAGGTGACCGTGCTCAATGCTAAACATGGACTAGCGGGGTATAACTAGCTGTGGAGCAGTGACTCTCTTCTCCGGGGCGATGGAGCTCTAGTCAGTGTCTTTAGAAGCAGCCGGAGTAGTGTCACTAATCACCCAACATGTCTGTGTGGCTGTGTTCCATCAGATCCTCACAGAGAAGCCCCACACGCTGGCAGGGTGTGCATCAATGCCTTTCAGCGGCTGAGGCGCGCACGTTTATGTCCATATATGTAAATCTGTGCCTGATTCTTTGACCCGCGCTCTGTCAGAGAGAAAGCAGCTTGTGGTTTGGACCGAGCCGTGGCTCCGTGACCGCAGCGTTCGTGCCTGTACAAGGAGCTCATCCAGTTTCCATTACGGCGGGTAAGCGACAGATTAGTCGGGGAAAAGGAAAACAAGCTGCTGGAGCGTGCGCCGGGAACAGAGAGGGATGCGCAGAAACGAGGAACGTGACGTAAACAGCAGTGTGAGATGATTTGTTTACGGAGGAGAGTGGCTGTATTCAGCGCATTAATAAACACACGTTCGTCTGTGGTCTCTGTCCAATTAAAAACACGTATCTCCGGGTGTGTGGGTGTGGAGTTTACTACAGCGTCTGAACACCGCAGCCGCGTGAACGTTGTCATGACGATTGAACCGATAGAAACGCTCCAAATTCACTCTGAATACACTTTTTACACTCGCTTCCACTGGAGAGGTACTGTTTTTAATTGGAGCGCCACCGTCTGTCACTTACCTGGGGCCACAGCGGGGCTGGAGTTATCCACAGGACTGACCTGTGAACAGTGCATTGTTCTCAAGTCCTGGGATGTAGCACCAATCTGCTGCAAGGAAAAAAGAAGAAGCCTTTGTACCTTTTTAAAAACTGACCTGTTCCCCCTCTTCTCCACAGTGGAGCACAGTTCTGGTTCTTAATGAAACCCCACAGGAGTGTTCTCTCCCTAAACAACACCTGCTCTCAGCGCCTGTTCCTTTAAATGATAATGAGCCACACACAGCTCACCCCCCGAGCGTGCGGCAGCCTCAGGCGAGACGTCGAGGAGCTCGTGTTTTTTCTGTTAGATTTTTATTTGAGATTAATTTTAATCAAGTGATTGAGGCCAATTCCCGCTCCGGGTGACTGTCTGTGAGGAGTGTGGTGTGTTCTCTCTGTGTCTGCGTGGGTTTCCTCCGGGTGACTGTCTGTGAGGAGTGTGGTGTGTTCTCCCTGTGTCTGTGTGGGTTTCCTCCGGGTGACTGTCTGTGTGGAGTGTGGTGTGTTCTCCCTGTGTCTGCGTGGGTTTCCTCCGGGTGACTGTCTGTGAGGAGTGTGGTGTGTTCTCTCTGTGTCTGTGTGGGTTTCCTCCGGGTGACTGTCTGTGAGGAGTGTGGTGTGTTCTCTCTGTGTCTGCGTGGGTTTCCTCCGGGTGACTGTCTGTGAGGAGTGTGGTGTGTTCTCTCTGTGTCTGCGTGGGTTTCCTCCGGGTGACTGTCTGTGAGGAGTGTGGTGTGTTCTCCCTGTGTCTGTGTGGGTTTCCTCCGGGTGACTGTCTGTGTGGAGTGTGGTGTGTTCTCCCTGTGTCTGCGTGGGTTTCCTCCGGGTGACTGTCTGTGAGGAGTGTGGTGTGTTCTCTCTGTGTCTGTGTGGGTTTCCTCCGGGTGACTGTCTGTGAGGAGTGTGGTGTGTTCTCTCTGTGTCTGTGTGGGTTTCCTCCGGGTGACTGTCTGTGAGGAGTGTGGTGTGTTCTCCCTGTGTCTGCGTGGGTTTCCTCCAGGTGACTGTCTGTGAGGAGTGTGGTGTGTTCTCCCTGTGTCTGCGTGGGTTTCCTCCGGGTGCTCCGGTTTCCTCCCACAGTCCAAAAACACACATTGGTAGGTGGATTGGAGACTCAAAAGTGTCCGTAGGTGTGTGTGTGTGTCTGTGTTGCTCTGTGAAGGACTGGCGCCCCAGGGTGTGTTCCTGCCTTGTGCCCAATGATTCCAGGAAGGCTCTGGACCCACCGCGACCCTGAACTGGATAAGGGTTACAGATAATAAACACACACACATAAAAGACAGTACAAACTTTTTATTTGAATGTTAATCAATTACAGAAAGTTGTTCCCGTGTTGAAGAGGTGATGCTGCGTCGTTATTAATCAGAGTGTGTTTTGGCGTAGTGTGTGTGTCTGGGGTGTGTGTAATCTCTGGAGCTGCAGTGTGTGAGTGTGTGCTGTGTTTGTTTGAGAGCAGTTCTGACAGAGCTCTGGCTGGGTTTGCTCTGCGTGTGTTTCCTTTAAGAAACGCCTGAAGCAAAGAGACTCCAATTAATTCAGTTCTTCTGGGCTTTTCCGAAGCGGCGTCTGTGAAAACGCTCCGCTCTGAAAGCGCTTACGCGGCTGGTTTTGCGATTCTCCCTCATTACTGTATTATTTTACATCATCGCGTCTCCGCGGAGTTTCGCTCCTGTGCCGTTCAATTAAATTATCCGCGCACCACTTCCAAGATCATTCCGCCCTGACTTTCCCATGCAAATCAGACTCGGAAATTTGGACTTCTCCCACAACATCTGCGCCTCGGTTTTTCTCTGCGCTCCTCTGAGGCCTGGAGGCTGATGATAGGCTCCCGAGCGCCCTGCCGTCGCGAGGTCACCGGGGTGGTCCGGGGTGGTCCAGGAGACCCCGCGTGCCCTTGCTCTCTCCCACAGTGCCGGGTGAACGCTCCTCTCCCTCCACACTAGGGATGGACTAGTGAGGCTGTCTGGCAGCAGGTGGCACAGTTCTGGACAGGGAGGGCTCAGCTGGAGGGACCTTGCTCCTCACTCTTCAAATAGAATGTTATTTCACATAAACAAATGTCCAGAACTCTCTTGCTTTTGGAGGGTAGGAGACCACCTGCCCATCCCCCCTCTGGACTCCAGGGCAGTGCAGTTGAATTCAGTTACACTCAGCAACAGTAGGGGAGCCCAAGAGCCAAAATACCACATTTTACCTAGAGTTGCTTTAATTTTTCAGTCTTAAATTGGGGGGAAAACACAGAACAGTCTCTGGTGTTTTGTGTTGTGATTTTGGAAAGCTTTATTTTTTTTGTAAAACTTTTATTCTGAAAAAACTTGACTTTTATTCTTGAAAACTGTTTTTATGATTTTACCTTAAAAGCACTGAAGCGTTTCTCACACCCTGTACCTGATATTCCCAGTGTCCATTTTTCTGCTGACCACTGCCCACACGCGACTGTCCTGAAGGCAGCTACGGGCTGATCCCAGTGCATTGTGGGTCATGTGATTTATTTTCTTCCCCCCTGCAGGCCTCTGACTCAGGAGGAGATCGCTCAGCGACGGGAGACGGCGAGACAGAGGCACGCAGAAAGACAGGCAACCAATCAGAGCGCAGAAAACTCAGAGTCAGCCAACAGTAACACAGGCAAGCAGAGCTCTCTCTCTCTGTCTGTATCTCTCCTGTCTCTCTCTCTCTCTGTCTGTCTCTGTATCTCTTCTGTCTCTCTCTCTCTCTGTCTGTCTCTGTATCTCTTCTGTCTCTCTCTCTCTCTGTCTGTCTCTGTATCTCTTCTGTCTCTCTCTTTCTTTCTCACTTTGTCTGTGTCTGTATCTCTCCTGTCTCTCTCTCTCTCTCTCTCTCCTGTCTCTCTCTCTCTCTCTCTCTCTCTCTCTCTCTCTCTCTGTTTATGGGAGTTTTGGATCATGAATTGAATGCTTATTGCAAATAAACAAATGAATGAATAAAAAACAACTCAACAGTGGACATTTCTACTGATATCTGAGTAATTCAGTCAAATAAAGTCTGTCTAAAGTTTTCCTGTCTTTACATTGTTGTTTCTGTGTGTGTGTGTGTGTGTGTGTGTGTGTGTGTAGATGTCACTGCTCTCTGTGCTGAGACGGAGGCTCTTAGTGTGAAGCCCCCAGCTGATGAAGAGGAGAAAGAGCACTTCATCGCCTTTGCTCGCGTCTACAGCGGCGTCGTCCGCAGGGGACAGAAGGTCTTTGTCCTCGGCCCCAAATACGACCCGGCTCTCGGCCTCAGAACGGTGGGCTCTCCTGATCTCTGCTTTTGTTTTATTACCGATAAAAATGTAGATGAAGCTCTTTGTCCCAGATGAGCTCCCAGACATCAGCCATGTTTAAGGTGGAATGTAAAAATAGTGGAGATAAAGCTGCCTGTTATAGCCCTGACCTCACTCACCTCCACGTCTCTGATCCCCCCCCCCCAGCTTCCAGAGGGATGCTCTGCAGCTGACGCTGTGCCCTCCGTGCCTCACCTGTCCTGCTGCACCCTGGATCGCCTCTACCTGCTGATGGGGCGAGAGCTGGAGGATCTGGAGCAGGTTCCTGCTGGAAACGTTCTAGGTACATCACCCAGTTCCTAATGGACTTTATTTTCTGATCACAGAGCTGCTTTTCTCATATAACCACACCCCTATAAATCACATAACCACACCCCCAATAACTCACATGACCACACCCCCAATAACTCACATGACCACACCCCCAATAACTCACATGACCACACCCCCAATAACTCAAATGACCACACCCCCTATAAATAACATGACCACACCCCCTATAAATAACATAACCACACCCCCTATAAATCACATGACCACACCCCCTATAAATCACATGACCACACCCCTATAAATAACATAACCACACCCCCTATAAATCACATGACCACACCCCCTATAAATCACATAACCACACCCCCAATAACTCACATGACCACACCCCCTATATATTTCAGTGGCCGTGTCCTTTTTGTCTCTGGCAGCGAATACGTCCCAAAAGAAATGAAATATTTCCCTGAAAGCGCCGGCTCTGAGCCAGTCGTCTGCTTCTGGCCTTTAGTTCAGAACGTTGAACACGACCCAGACCCGATTACATCAGCAGGAGAGGAGCCTACAGACCCCCGACCACAAGAGTCTCACGGACGATTAGAGCGCGTCTCTTACCGCTCGTCTCAGGACGTTCTCAAGGGCGTCTCTCTCGATCGGGACGTGTTTCTGTCTCAAAGCGTCAGGGACAAAGTCAAACACACGTGAGCCAGAGGCTGTGAACCCTGCAGTGAAAACTCACTTCTCATTGATGTACATTAATGTGTGTGTGTGTGTGTGTGTGTGCACTGTGCTGAACTCTGATGAAACGCATTATCAGCTGCAGAAAGGGAGGATGTGTCTGGCGGGAGATCTAACACACTTCATATCTCTGATTCATGTCCAGGGTTTTTTTTTAACCCCCACACAGAGTGCGTCCAGTGACGGCCGAGCAATTAAACGTAATTTACGACCCCTAACATTCCTGCACTCCTCCGTGTGTGTGTGTGTGTGTGTGTGTGTGTGTGTGTGTGTGTGTGTGTGTGTGTATACAGTTCTCTCTTTATCTTTAGGTCCAAGTCTCTCATCCCTCATTTAATCACACCATCACTTAGTGTTTCTGTTTTCATTTCTGATTACACACACACACACACATTCTCTGTCTCACTGATGTCCTCACACATTCATTATCTCAGTCACATACACGCACGCACACACACACACACACACACATTCATACACTCAATCTCAATCTCTTAAGTTATATATATGTGTGTGTGTGTGTATAAAGTGTTTATATTATTTGGCTCATATAATCGTTTATCACGTTTTTTAATGTTACTCAGTACTGTACAAACCTGTACCATACAGCAGCCAATCAGAGCTCAGCTGCGGACCCTTCCACTGAGGCCAGGTCCCCCTCAGATCTCAGACTCTCTCCGTCTGTGTGTGGACCGTAACAGTCTCATAAAATTAATATTTTAACAACAGTACATTAATAAAGTTCATGATGCAGAGCAGTCGCTGGATACAGTCGGAGTGGGGGGGGTCAGAGTGGGGGGGGGGTAGATGTGTATTTTTTGTTGATGTCTGACTCTGAACCTGTGAGTCTCGGCTCTTTCTGCTTCTCTGCGAGAGACTGACCCCAGGCTCGGGCAGTGTTTATTTTATGAGCTGCTTTACTGTAAATTATAAATGAGGGAGACATTAATGTATCGACATTGTTGACTAATGCTGTCAGGAGGGGTGTGTGTGTGTGTGTGTGTGTGTGTGTAACTCTAGTCCATAAGCCGCTAAGACCTTGAGTGTGAGAGTGCTTTATTTCATAATTCAGTGCGGACGGTGGTCTCGGCCGGGGGTCTCAGAGCTGAATAGTGTTGAACAGAACTCAGTCCAGACACTGAGGAACATGGACTGTCTTTCATCACCCTGTTCTGTTCTTTCAGTGCCTTACAGCACCTTTATACACCTACCAGCCACAACATTAAAACCACCGCCTTGTTTCTACAGTTACAGAGTGTAGCGCTGCAGTGACACTGACGTGGTGGTGGTGTGTGAGTGTGTGTTGTGCTGGTGTAGAGTGGATCAGACACAGCAGTGCTGCTGGAGTTTTTAAACCCTGTGTCCACTCTCTGTCCACTCTGTGAGACACTCCTCCCTCGTTGGTCCACCTTGTAGATGTAGAGTCAGAGACAGTAGCTCATCTGTCGCTGCACAGTGTGTGTCGCTCGTCCTCTAGTCCTTCATCAGTGACACAGGACGCTGTCGGCTGGATGTTTTTGGTCGGTGGACTGTTCTCGGTCCAGACACTGAGGGGTTTAAAAACTCCAGCAGCACTGCTGTGTCTGATCCACTCTACACCAGCACAACACACACTAACACACCACCACCACGTCAGTGTCACTGCAGCGCTGAGTCTCTAAGACCCACGTATCTGATCTTTAAGACCGTGTTACACGGCTCTGGCAGGGAGAAGAAGAAAAGAAAACAGGAATGATAGAGAAGATAGGAGGGAGGGAAAGAAGGATGGAGGGAATGAGGGAGGGAAGGAAAAGCAAGGCACACATCATTTCACTTTAGGTTTTAATGCTCCGTGCAGCTGGTTAAAGCAGCAGATTCAGGAAATGAAAGAGTCAGAAGTGATCTCCGTCACACACTCCCTCTGCTGAGCTCATATCCATCATCACACACACACACACACACACACACACACACACTGCACCCTTTCAGGAAACTCCATCAGCTGCAAACTGCCCGTTTCAAACAGAAAATCAAATATATCAGTTTCTACTCGTTTTAAATGCGGTGAGAGCACATCGTACGTCGAAGTCCAAACGTTCTGTGGCCACCTGCTCTTTCTGGGCTTCTTCTGAAGTGAAGTGTATTCATTGGGAGCCTTTGCTCTTCTGGGACAGCTTTATATTAGATGTCTGAACTTTTCTGCGAGGATCTGATGGCATTCAGCCACTTCAGCGCAGTCAGGTGCTGGTGTTGGACGATTAGTTCTGGATCACAGAAGGTGCTCAGACTTGTTCTGAACGTACTGGATGACTCCAGAGAGCACAGCCCAGTGCTGTGGGGGGTGGGGGTGGTAGTTATACCCCTCCGGCCCGTGCTGGGTCATATGTGACTGCTCCAGAGCTCCAGAGGAACGGGGTCAGCCGGAGCAGTGGGTCTCTAATCGTCAGCTTGGAGACAGGAGGATCAAGAGAGGGAAGGCAACATGATCCCGGAGGAGCTACACAGACCACTGTTTCTGAGTCTATCCCTCAGACGCTGCGCCTCCAAACCAGAGAAAATGTCTCACACACACACACACACACACCACAAAAAGGAACGCGAACGAGTCCAGACCAAAGCAATCGATAGGTTCAGCAGAAAGCAGATGAACAAACAGAAGCTGATTATAGTCCACAGCGAGGAGGATTGACGCTGTGGGCCCTCGCTGACTGAAGAGTGTGTGTGCGGAGGGTTTGATGTGTGTGTGTGTGTGTCGGTGAGGAGCCACAATGCGAACCAGCTGCTCGTTCACTTTGGAGTCGACAGGGTTAGAGCTGCACAACGAGAGAAAGATGAATAATGCTGATTCAAGGCGGCGGCTTTTATGAAAACATTTGTTTTAAATTACCCTGTGTGTGTGTGTGTGTGTGTGTGTGTGTGTGTGTGTGTGTGTGTGTGTGTGTGTGTGTGTGTGTGTGTGTGTGTGTGTGTGTGTGTGTGTGTGTGTGTGTGTGTGTGTGTGTGTGTGTGTGTGTGTGTGTTGGTGACAGTGGCCTGCTTTACCCTCTGCCAGTTCCAACACACTCGTGTACACCCACTTGGTTTTGTATCGTATACAGTACTTTGCAAATTTGAAACACCAACTTTCATTAATTTAAAGGCAGTTAAGCACAAGTTAAACATTCAGATACATAGTCAATGTAGGGGTGTGTGTGTGTGTGTGAGAGAGAGAGAGAGAGAGACTCAAGGCTCTGTTACCAAACCAACCTTGACACACTTTTCCTCCGTTCTCCTCGTGAAACCCTCTCCTCTCTTTCTCTCACTGCTAATTGAACGCACCCCTGTTTTTCCCTTCCATTCTCATCTCTCCATCATTTTCTCCCTCCCTTTCTCTCCTCTGTGACCTACATTTTTGACTCTCCTGGTCGGTGCCAGGTTTGCTGTGTTTGCATCAACAGCCCTGCTTTGGAAACCGAAGAGAAAAATGTGCATTTCTTTTAGCTACATCTGGCAACTCGCCCTTAACCAATGGATGAGGTGTCCTCACTCTGGCAACCTTCAGCTGAGGTTCCGTTCGAGGTCTTGAAGCCTCCAGGTTTGGCAAAGCTAGGTTTTATTCTTGTATCCAGGAGTGAAACATCGCCAATCTGGCAACCTTTCACCACAGCATTGGATCTCCAGGTGAACACTGTCCTCGAGGTAGCAGTAAAGCCTACGCTGTAGCATGCGTTGCCAGGTTGGCTGTATTCACCCTCCCCCCACCCATTCCATATGTTCTTGGGTTTTTCTTTGTTTCCTTCTCTTCCACCTACACGTCCTTCCTTGTCCTTCCTTCTCCAATAGATGGCGATGGAGAGATGGACTTTTAGAAGCCTGGGTGCTTTGTTTGGCTTTTTGTGTGTGTGTGTGTGTGTGTGTGTGTGTGTGTGTGTGTGTGTGTAAGAGAGAGGCAGTGTGGACAACCTTTAAAAGAACAACAATAGCTTTAGCGCCCCCTATGCTTCCTGAAGTGTACTGCATTCTGTCAGAAGGACTGTGTGTGCACAATGAGAACATTGCACCCTTTAAATATTTAAATGTATGTATTATTCTTATATCTATAAAAGGTATAGAGTAGAGAAGGAGAAGATTAACAAACAAGCCTCGAAACAAAGAGAAGAAACATTCACAGATTTTTCATACAGTGTCTCAATCTCCTGGTTTCTTACAGGACCTAAGTGAAGCCATTCGGGGTGTAGTACGCTGCTGCATTTTACAAGGAGGGGATTTGTGGAAGAGGGAGAGAGAAAAGGAAGGAGAGGAGGAGAGGAGAGGTTTTGGACGCTGAGCCTGGAGCACAGATGCTAATGCTATTAAACAGAGACAGATTGCTGAGTGCAGTGATTTCAATCTTCGTTTCTCCACATGTCCTACAACACACACACACACACACACACACACACACACGTTCTAATGGTTCCATAAACTTTCTCCAACCCCCTCTTTCTTTTGGCCTTCAGTCACATTTTAAGAACACCCTTCAAACAAATGCCCCTGGGTTGCCAAATCTAGGAAATCTACACTCACTCAAATTTCCAAAGGAGTGATTGGCGTCTCTGCGTTGTATAAAGACGATGTGCTTTAGCCTAAAGTTCATTTTGGTTCAACTTTAACAGGAGAGTGCTTTATTACACCAACAAACAAATGATGCGCTGAATTCTGGAGCCGTCGTCTGTGCTCCGCCCACAGGTCTGTTGCCAG
The DNA here is from genome assembly GCF_029633855.1 of Hoplias malabaricus. Lineage (NCBI taxonomy): Eukaryota > Metazoa > Chordata > Actinopteri > Characiformes > Erythrinidae > Hoplias > Hoplias malabaricus. The sequence continues at coordinate 1,403,689 of NC_089815.1, read as the reverse complement.
GTTGGGAATTTGAACAATAACCTGGTAAATGTGTCTCCTGTGAGGTTTTTATTCAGTCTGTTGAATTTAATTTCAGTAAATGACTGATATTTCACAGGGAAATGAATAGCTCCCCCTTGTGGAGAATCATCAGCCTGCTAAATGTGAGTGAGTGATGTTGGGTCAATTAAGTGCTTTCTAAATAACAGAGTGAGTTACACGGAAATCTGTTGATGAGTTTCTTTTGTAAAAACACACACACACACACACACACAAACACAGAGTTACTGCTCTGTAAGCTTCAGGCTGCTTTTGCTTGTTTGGGTGATTTTTATTTATTTATTTTTGGTGTGTGTGTGTGTGTGTGTGTGTGTGTGTGTGTGTGTGTGTTTTTAATATTTATGTATATTTTGTTATACAGACAGAGAAAAAAAGTGTGTGTGTGTCTCCATAAACATAACGGAGCTGGTTTTAATAAAACTGTGATGTTTATTCCTGGACGTAGCTCATCAGGCTAATGTTTAAATGTTGTGTTTGATTTTATACTTGTTGCGGCTGCGTGGAGTGGGTGAAGGATGATGTTACGCCTCACTGAGAGAATACTGACGCGTGCTGTTCCTCATCAGTAGTTTGTACTTTTTAAGAGCCCCTCATGGCCAGTTTATTGAGAACTGGGCCCCCTCCTCAGCTAAAACAAACTGGTCAGGATGTAAACAACCGTAGCGTAATAAAATAAAAACAAAAGCAGCACATGGCGGCACAGTGGAGCACTAAGTAGTTTCTCTGTCACAGCTCCAGGGACCTGTAGGTTGTGGGTTCGATTCCCGCTGCAGGTGACTGTCTGTGAGGAGTGTGGTGTGTTCTCTCTGTGTCTGCGTGGGTTTCCTCCGGGTGACTGTCTGTGAGGAGTGTGGTGTGTTCTCTCTGTGTCTGCGTGGGTTTCCTCTGGGTGACTGTCTGTGAGGAGTGTGGTGTGTTCTCTCTGTGTCTGCGTGGGTTTCCTCTGGGTGACTGTCTGTGAGGAGTGTGGTGTGTTCTCCCTGTGTCTGCGTGGGTTTCCTCCGGGTGACTGCCTGTGAGGAGTGTGGTGTGTTCTCCCTGCGTCTGTGTGGTTTTCCTCCGGGTGACTGTCTGTAAGGAAGGGTGGTGTGTTCTCCCTGTGTCTGCGTGGGTTTCCTCCGGGTGACTGTCTGTGAGGAGTGTGGTGTGTTCTCTCTGTGTCTGCGTGGGTTTCCTCCGGGTGACTGTCTGTGAGGAGTGTGGTGTGTTCTCCCTGTGTCTGCGTGGGTTTCCTCCGGGTGACTGTCTGTGAGGAGTGTGGTGTGTTCTCCCTGTGTCTGCGTGGGTTTTCTCCGGGTGCTCCCTCATAAGTGAATGTGTGAGTGTGTGTCGCCCTGTGAAGGACTGGCAATTCCTTTATACCCCACTAGTGGGCACACCTCACACTTTGAATACCCCTGCTCTAGACACTGCTGCAGCTACAGATTCATATAGAGCCCCCCCTGAATAAGCCCTATTCGTTTTAGCTGCGTGTTGTTGGTGAAAATGACTGACTGAAGTCTCCAGAGCTGAAGCTGGTGCATGTTCAGTGCCAGCTGTGCCCCGTCTGTGTCCGGCTGATAGTGGGTTTGGTCCTGATCTCTGTCTCCGAGGACGTCGTTAATAGACGCTTTAATGACGGTTTACCGGCTCGTTAGTAACACGTTAATGGGCTGCGATGTCACTCGCCCGAGATCAGGGGCCGACTCCAGAGGAGAGTCACTCCAGCCTTTTCCTCTCCTTTAATTCTCAGTTCCTTTGAAGGTGGAAGTGAAGTTGAAATCCATCTCCAACTTTTTATTGTGTTTTCGAGCTGATGTTAAAAAGTCTCTGCGGTTTTTAAGAGCTGTAAAAGTTGGGTCACTTTCCTCCTCTCACTCTGTTTATGTTCAGTGCCTGCCGTTTCTTGGGGGGTCTTTCTGCCGCTAAATTTATCCCTTTGTTCCTGGGCTGAGTGTTTTGGACCTGGCGGAGCGGCAGGTTTCCTCTAATAGCTCAGGGGAGTGCAGCTGTAGGCGTTTGCAGCTCAAGCAGAACAGCATTCTGGGAGATGGTCCAAATGCGCTAACCCCACCCCCACCCCCCTCCGACCCCCCTTCAGGAGCTCACTGACCCAGACCACCGTCGGAGAAGACCCCCAGACACACAGCTGTGGACTGGACAGAGTATTGATGAGATAAGACACTGTAGCCAAGTCCCAAACCTGTTCGGTCAGTGCTGGAACATGGCTGTGAGGTTTTGATGGCATTCAATCATGAGAACTGGGGCTAACACAACAGGCTAGGAGGAGAACACTAACTGCCCAGATGCCTGTGTCCGATAGCATTATGCTGAGTGATGGAGGATAAACAGGACACACACACACACACACACACACACACACACAGAAAGAGAGAAAGGGAGGACAGTTTTGCTCTCTCAGCTGTTTTTAATGTTGGTTACTGAGCTGTGTGTGTGTGTGTGTGTGTGTGTGTGTGTTTGAGAGAGACTGGACCTCATGATTGACTCTAATAGTGGATCTTTTCCATGGAATAACGCTTCACAAAGGAATAAAGAGGAATTGGGATTTTCCCATCCTCTGTTCCACTGGCGTTAAAGGAGCAGTGAGTCATCAACCAGTTTATGCTCCACACACAGGGTCCCGAAAAACTGAATACAGAGCCTCTGATGCATCCAGGCCACTTAGTGTCAGCGTAACGACTGTTTCATAACGTGACGGATGATGTTTGACATATCCCCCTCTTCCCCAACCCCCACAGCAGTGTTCTCCCCCTGTGTAAACAGCCCCTGTTCAGAACGCCCGCTTTCAGCACCTGTTCCTTTAAATGATAATGAGCCGCTCGCTGTTCACCCCGACCCCGAGCGCACAGCAGTGAGGAGCGAGGAGCAGAAGCTCTGGTTTTTAGCCGTTTTCACTCTGTTCTCTTTCTTCTCCGTTTTTACTCAGTGCTCTTATTTCTCCGCGCTCGTTGTGTCTGTTTTGTCTTTCCGCGCTCACAGCCCCGGGTCCAGCGCTGTGATTGGACAGACTCAGATGAGGGGGCGGGGTGATTCTAAACTCACTTGGTTTTATCTCATGTTTTCTGATGTTGTCCCCTTTAAATCTCAGCATTAGCTGATGTTTTCACCAGATTTAAGATGTTTTGACTTAATGAAATAATAATTCCTGTCGTGTAGAAGGCTCCTGATGCAGAAGCCCACCTTTTGAACCCTCTCTAACCTCTCTTCTCTCCGTGTGTCATTTGGACCCTGCTGCATTTCACTGGAAATCTGAGCCTGGTGATGGAAAACCATCCTGGATCTCCATCGTATCCTGGATTAACCTCTCCCTCCACACACACACACACACACACACACACACACACACACACACGGTGGTCTAGAAAGACTTCAGCTGTTCCCTAGGCTCCGGTGTCACTTGGGGGTTTCTGGAGGATGTGTGTTGTGTGTAAAGTGATACACTCCAGGCTTAAGTTATGATTAATCTCAGAGTAAGTTGTAAAATATGAGTTTGTGAGCTGTGTCTGAGACCTGGTTTAACCTGGTGACCTCTCACACACTTGCAGAGCAGTTTAGGTAATAGTGTGTGTGTGTGCATGTGTGCGTGTTCGTTTTTGTTTTTTTTTTATTTTTAGTTCTTATTAACAATACAAATAAAGGTGTTCCAGGTGGTTGCTATGCCTGTTGCTATGTTATTTCAGGTAGTTGCTAAGGTGCTCCAGGTGATTGCTGAGGTGTTGCTAACTGTGTGGTTTGAAGGTGTGCTGCTCTTTTCTAGGGAAATCGCCATGTTATTTCAGGTGGTTGCTAAAGTGCCTTACGCGGTTGCTATGTCCCCAGGTGCTTGCTATGGTATTGCCAACTGGTTGTCATGGTAACCCAGGTGTTTGGTATGGCGTTACTCATGTATCTGTATCATTGTGACATAGGAACAGTGCACAGTGAAAAGTTGGTTGCTATGTGTAAACCGTGCGTCAGTCGGGAATTGGAACGTAGCTTATATCTAACAACCTCAGGATGAAATATGTGGCAAATATCCGACTGAGAATTTATAGTAAAACGGAGGATAACAGTGCGGTTATAACATTAATTCACGTAAATGTATGTATAAATATGTCATTAATATTGAGATGTAATTTGAATACTTCCTTCCAAAAATACAGAGTTAACAGTATCTCACACAGGGCTCCTCCTCCGAACCTGAGGGAGTTATTAATGTCTCACTGTAGGTTGATGTATAAGGGCCTCAGGGGCCTCAGGAAGTCAGCGGTCGCTGGTGAGCAGCTCTCTGAAGTCTCTGGGTGTGAATTCTGATTGGCAGTGCCAGGGAAATGCCCTTTGTTTTGGGGCCCACTGCGTGGACCACCACCTGCTCACGTCCATATGGCCGAGACCCAGATGCCCTCAGCTCCCCTCCTCACCACACACACACACACACACACACACACACACACACACACACACACACGTCTCAACACAGGAGACGTCATTTCTTTCAGAATGAAGAGCCCATCAAACTCCTTCATAATGGGATCACTGTGTTTCTGAAAAGGACTAAAGTCTCGCAGTGACACTTTAGACACTGAACATGGCCAAGACCCGCCTCCTGCAGCAGGAACTGAAACTTGACTGACACATTAAAGGACCAATCACATTCTGGCGTGACGTGTGGAGGCAGTATTTCACGTCAGAGCCGCTACAAAACGCTATACGGGAGTGCGCATACGCAGAGGTACAGGGAGCCAATCAGAATGCAGCTGGCAGTATCCAGGCTGTGAGGCCAGATTAACGCACTGAAGGCATCAGAGTCTCCACCTACTTGTGGGCGGAGCATCTGTGGCTGAGGCTAACTTGAGTGTAACCTGTCGAAATCCACAGGATAGAACATAGATCTGCAGCGTAGAATGGTGTGTGTGTGTATCTATTTTGCAGGCTCAGCAGTATGACCTAAGTGGCCTCTGGGCAGTGATGTCACAGAAACCCTCTCTGTCTCTCTTGTTCTCTCTCTACCTCCTCTCTCTCTTTGTCTCTGTCTCTCTTTGTATCTGTCTCTCTCTCTCTCTCTCTCTCTCTCTCTGTCTCTCATTCTCTTAGTCTCTCTCTCTCCCTTTGTCTGTCTCTCTTGTTCTCTCTCTGTCTCTCTCTCTCTCTACCTCCCCTCTCTCTCTCTTTGTCTCTCTATCTTTATCTCTCTGTCTCCCTCTCTCTCTCTCTGTCCGTCTCCCTCTCTCTCTCTCTCTCTGTTTCTGTGTCCTTTTCTCTCTCTCTCTCTCTCTCTCTCTCTCTCTCTCTCTCTCTGTTTCTGTGTCCCTGTCTCTCTTTTCTCTCTCTCTCTCTCTCTGTTTCTGTGTCCCTGTCTCTCTTTTCTCTCTCTCTCTCTCTCTCTCTCTCTCTCTCTCTGTTTCTGTGTCCCTGTCTCTCTTTTCTCTCTCTCTCTCTCTCTGTTTCTGTGTCCCTGTCTCTCTTTTCTCTCTCTGTCTCTCTCTCTCTCTCTCTGAAGTGAATGTTAATGCTGCTAATCTGAACTCAATATGTAATCAATGCTGAGAGAATTGATCTGGTGCTGATTAGTTTTCCTTTCGTTTAAAGGTGGTTCTGTGTGTAACGTGTTTTTATCGACGTCTGTGAAAACAAGCGGCTGATCATTGACTGGAATTCCATTACAATCAGAGTGCGCTACGTTCTCACCACGTTCCACTCAAAAAGCAACTCATTTATGGTGCACACTTTTTTTGTCCCACAGCAGCGTAGCCCCGCCCACTCAGACTGAGGATATAAACCTCGTATCTCCAACATAGTGACTCTGAGGACGCTTAAGTGGAAGAATGATTCGATTAGCATCAGTTTGGATCTTTTCCAGTTGTTCTTTAGTGACTCTCTGTCTCTCTCCTCTCTCTGTCTCTCTCTCTCTCTCTCTCTCTCTCTCTCTCTCTCTCTCTGTCTCTTTCTCTGTCTCTGTCTCTCTCTCTCTCTTCTCTTTCTCTCTCTCTCTGTCTCTGTCTCTCTCTCTTCTCTTTCTCTCGCTCTCTCTCTTTCTCTGTCTCTCATGTTCTCTCTCTCTGTCTCTCTTTCTGTCTCTCTCTCTCTCTCTCTCTGTCTCTCTCTCTCTCTCTCTCTCTCTCTGTCTCTTTCTCTGTCTCTGTCTCTCTCTCTCTCTTCTCTTTCTCTCTCTCTCTGTCTCTGTCTCTCTCTCTTCTCTTTCTCTCGCTCTCTCTCTTTCTCTGTCTCTCATGTTCTCTCTCTCTGTCTCTCTTTCTGTCTCTCTCTCTCTCTCTCTCTCTCTGTCTCTCTCTCTCTCTCTCTGTATATTTGAGTTTATATTGAACAAATAAATGCCTGGATGAATAGCTTTAGAGAAGATTTTCTCAGATGCTGTGCCACGTGACGAGGGGAGCGTGTATACTCAGAGGTGGTGCAGTGTTTAGTGTGTGTGTGTGTGTGTGTGTGTGTGTGTGTGTGTGTACTAGGCTAATGTAATGTAATATTCAGTGTGTTTCTTGGCCAGAGGGCTGTAGTCTGCCCGGCTCCCCTCTGATCTTCTGCTCCACACACTGTCAGCTCCAGCTCCAGCTCCGTCTTCATGAGGGACTTTCCACTGCGGGACTTTCCGTCCAGCTCCAGCTCTCTGCTTCGTACGGAGCGCTTTTCCGTCCCTCCATACGTCCCTCAGGGAAAGACGGACTGGTTCTGGACGTCACGAGCGCTCTGGACCTCTTCTTTACTCTCTATAAATCCTCTGTGATGAAGGGTATTAATCAGGAGTGTATCCCTCCTTACTGCAGTAACAGGTTCCTCTCCTTATATCAGGAGCTGGAAGATCTCGCTGAAGGTTTTATTGCACTGTAAATTAGTTGAGAGTGTTCTTGTACTTAAAGCTTCACCTATGCACAGAGAAAAGCTTGAAATGACATGACGAGGCTCTGGAGCAGCTGCACATGAGCCAAACAAGGGCTACAAGGGCGTGAACCCCTCCAGCCTCGGACCGAGGGGCGGTGGAGCCGAGTGGTGGTAGTGATTCAGACCCCAGGACCGTCGGATGTTTACGTGGCGGAATGCCCTCAAATCCTCAGAGAAATGGTTCAGCGTCTGGAGTAAAGCCCTTCGAAGGTTAGAACACACTCCTGATTCGGACGCACAGCTGTGTGTGTTTTCTGAGTGAACAGAATTGTGGGTAATGTGGTGAGGCCTCAGAAAGAACAGAGCGGAACACGACTGGACTGTTTTTATTAACGCCCCGCGACACTCTGCGGTCCTTGTTTTGTTCTTTGAGTCTGAAGCGGCTGAAAAACCGCGTGACCCACAGGAGACGTGCTGCGTTAGTCACACAGCAGCGTTGAGGACGTTTCGTCATCTTTACAGCGTTGTTTTCTCACGACTAAAGCTTCAAACACTATCAGCACACCCTGTGAAACAAGACCCCAGTCAGTTCTCTGTGCGCCGTCAGAGTCAGAGTCAGAAAACACGAGACTTTAGAATGGCCCCGCCCCCTCGTCTGAGTCTGTCCAATCACAGCGCTGGACCCGTGTTTATGTGAGAGACAAAGACGAGATTAAACTCAGCAAAACAGACACAACGAGCGCGGAGAAATAAGAGCACTGAGTAAAAACGGAGAAGAAAGAGAACAGAGTGAAAACGGCTAAAAACCAGAGCTTCTGCTCCTCGCTCCTCACTGCTGTGCGCTCGGGGTCGGGGTGAACAGCGAGCGGCTCATTATCATTTAAAGGAACAGGTGCTGAAAGCGGGCGTTCTGAACAGGGGCTGTTTACACAGGGGGAGAACACTGCTGTGGGGCTCGTGGGGTTTGGACCAAAGCAGGTCACAGACGTTTCCACTGTGGAGAAGAGGGAGATTATGGGCTCTTTAAATGATAATGAGCCACACGTTACTCACCACAGAGGGAGCAGCAGCACTAAGCAAGGCACAGAGAAGAGTCACACTTTATGGAAAGCTATTTAATTTTGTAATTTCTTGCTCTTGTAACTCATCCACAACAGAATTGTCTTTGTTTCGTACACAACAGTTGAGTAAGAACCGTCAGCAAGTTCCACCAAACAGCCTTTAGTTTTATTACGCGTCCTAGTCCTCAGTAATGTCTTTTCAACACTTTAAACATTTACAGAGCTGCTGAGGCTTAGCATAACCGCAACCTTTAGCGCTGATAATGGTTTAATATATGGAACGAAACGTTCTCACAGTCACCACAGCTTCAGCGTTTCCTCTTCTCCTCATTAACATTTAGCCTCAGTGTTTAACGTGTCATGGAATTAATTACACGCAGCTTTGGGACGAGGGGTCTTTAAAAAAACAACCTCACACAAAGACTACTGTACTCAATGAAACAGGCTGAGAGTGTGTGTTAGAAACACTTAGCCAGACAGAGGTATTGTTCTTCCCTCTCACACACACACACACACACACACACACACACACACACAGCTGAGAGAGGGAGCAGCTGCCAGAGGCTGAGAGCTGTTTTATATAACTCTGCCTCAGCCAACTTTATACTGTTTCTGTGGTTTTCAGGAGATATCTCTTGCCTTGGATCATTGAGATCTCTCTCTCTCTCTCTCTCTCTGTGTGTGTGTGTGTTTCACTCTTCAGTGTCTTAAACTTCACTCTTCAGCCTCTTAAATCAGTTCAGTAATATGTACAATATATATTCACACACTGCAGTGACACTGACGTGGTGGTGGTGTGTTAGTGTGTGTTGTGCTGGTGTAGAGTGGATCAGACACAGCAGTGCTGCTGGAGTTTTTAAACCCCTCAGTGTCTGGACTGAGAACAGTCCACCGACCAAAAACATCACTCCAGAGAACACGGTTCCACTGTTCCACACACCAGAGGAACCCCATCACTCCAGAGAACACGGTTCCACTGTTCCACACACCAGAGGAACCCCATCACTCCAGAGAACACGGTTCCACTGTTCCACACACCAGAGGAACCCCATCACTCCTGAGAACACAGTTCCACTGTTCCACACACCAGAGGAACCCCATCACTCCAGAGAACACGGTTCCACTGTTCCACACACCAGAGGAACTCCATCACTCCAGAGAACACAGTTCCACTGTTCCACACACCAGAGGAACCCCATCACTCCTGAGAACACAGTTCCACTGTTCCACACACCAGAGGAACCCCATCACTCCAGAGAACACGGTTCCACTGTTCCACACACCAGAGGAACTCCATCACTCCAGAGAACACGGTTCCACTGTTCCACACACCAGAGGAACCCCATCACTCCAGAGAACACGGTTCCACTGTTCCACACACCAGAGGAACCCCATCACTCCAGAGAACACGGTTCCACTGTTCCACACACCAGAGGAACCCCATCACTCCTGAGAACACAGTTCCACTGTTCCACACACCAGAGGAACCCCATCACTCCAGAGAACACAGTTCCACTGTTCCACACACCAGAGGAACCCCATCACTCCAGAGAACACGGTTCCACTGTTCCACACACCAGAGGAACCCCATCACTCCAGAGAACACGGTTCCACTGTTCCACACACCAGAGGAACCCCATCACTCCTGAGAACACGGTTCCACTGTTCCACACACCAGAGGAACCCCATCACTCCAGAGAACACGGTTCCACTGTTCCACACACCAGAGGAACTCCATCACTCCAGAGAACACGGTTCCACTGTTCCACACACCAGAGGAACCCCATCACTCCTGAGAACACAGTTCCACTGTTCCACACACCAGAGGAACCCCATCACTCCAGAGAACACGGTTCCACTGTTCCACACACCAGAGGAACTCCATCACTCCAGAGAACACGGTTCCACTGTTCCACACACCAGAGGAACCCCATCACTCCAGAGAACACGGTTCCACTGTTCCACACACCAGAGGAACCCCATCACTCCTGAGAACACAGTTCCACTGTTCCACACACCAGAGGAACCCCATCACTCCAGAGAACACAGTTCCACTGTTCCACACACCAGAGGAACCCCATCACTCCAGAGAACACAGTTCCACTGTTCCACACACCAGAGGAACCCCATCACTCCAGAGAACACGGTTCCACTGTTCCACACACCAGAGGAACCCCATCACTCCAGAGAACACGGTTCCACTGTTCCACACACCAGAGGAACCCCATCACTCCTGAGAACACGGTTCCACTGTTCCACACACCAGAGGAACCCCATCACTCCAGAGAACACGGTTCCACTGTTCCACACACCAGAGGAACTCCATCACTCCAGAGAACACAGTTCCACTGTTCCACACACCAGAGGAACCCCATCACTCCTGAGAACACAGTTCCACTGTTCCACACACCAGAGGAACCCCATCACTCCAGAGAACACGGTTCCACTGTTCCACACACCAGAGGAACTCCATCACTCCAGAGAACACGGTTCCACTGTTCCACACACCAGAGGAACCCCATCACTCCAGAGAACACGGTTCCACTGTTCCACACACCAGAGGAACCCCATCACTCCAGAGAACACGGTTCCACTGTTCCACACACCAGAGGAACCCCATCACTCCAGAGAACACGGTTCCACTGTTCCACACACCAGAGGAACCCCATCACTCCTGAGAACACGGTTCCACTGTTCCACACACCAGAGGAACCCCATCACTCCAGAGAACACGGTTCCACTGTTCCACACACCAGAGGAACCCCATCACTCCAGAGAACACGGTTCCACTGTTCCACACACCAGAGGAACCCCATCACTCCAGAGAACACGGTTCCACTGTTCCACACACCAGAGGAACCCCATCACTCCAGAGAACACGGTTCCACTGTTCCACACACCAGAGGAACCCCATCACTCCAGAGAACACGGTTCCACTGTTCCACACACCAGAGGAACCCCATCACTCCTGAGAACACGGTTCCACTGTTCCACACACCAGAGGAACCCCATCACTCCAGAGAACACGGTTCCACTGTTCCACACACCAGAGGAACTCCATCACTCCAGAGAACACGGTTCCACTGTTCCACACACCAGAGGAACCCCATCACTCCAGAGAACACGGTTCCACTGTTCCACACACCAGAGGAACCCCATCACTCCAGAGAACACGGTTCCACTGTTCCACACACCAGAGGAACCCCATCACTCCTGAGAACACGGTTCCACTGTTCCACACACCAGAGGAACCCCATCACTCCTGAGAACACGGTTCCACTGTTCCACACACCAGAGGAACCCCATCACTCCTGAGAACACGGTTCCACTGTTCCACACACCAGAGGAACCCCATCACTCCTGAGAACACGGTTCCACTGTTCCACACACCAGAGGAACCCCATCACTCCTGAGAACACGGTTCCACTGTTCCACACACCAGAGGAACCCCATCACTCCTGAGAACACGGTTCCACTGTTCCACACACCAGAGGAACCCCATCACTCCAGAGAACACGGTTCCACTGTTCCACACACCAGAGGAACCCCATCACTCCTGAGAACACGGTTCCACTGTTCCACACACCAGAGGAACCCCATCACTCCAGAGAACACGGTTCCACTGTTCCACACACCAGAGGAACCCCATCGCTCCTGAGAACACAGTTCCACTGTTCCACACACCAGAGGAACTCCATCGCTCCAGAGAACACAGTTCCACTGTTCCACACACCAGAGGAACTCCATCACTCCAGAGAACACTGTTCCACACAGCAGAGGAACCCCATCACTCCAGAGAACACAGTTCCACTGTTCCACACACCAGAGGAACCCCATCACTCCAGAGAACACAGTTCCACCGTTCCACACACCAGAGGAACCCCATCACTCCAGAGAAAACAGTTCCACTGCTCCACACACCAGAGGAACCCCATCACTCTAGAGAACACAGTTCCACTGTTCCACACACCAGAGGAACCCCATCGCTCCAGAGAACACAGTTCCACCGTTCCACACACCAGAGGAACTCCCTCGCTCCAGAGAACACAGTTCCACCGTTCCACACACCAGAGGAACCCCATCGCTCCAGAGAACACAGTTCCACCGTTCCACACACCAGAGGAACCCCATCGCTCCAGAGAACACACTTCCACCGTTCCACACGCCAGAGGAACCCCATCGCTCCAGAGAACACAGTTCCACTGTTCCACAGCCCCACACTGACTTTAGATGGACACTACATTGCGCCGCACTTTCTCTGAGAGCCTTTTTCTTCCACAGACCCTCACTCTAGGGCAGTGTAATTAGGACGAAAGCCAGACTCCTGGCTGTGCTCCAGCTCTCAGAACTGTGTGGTAGAAAGGAAACAGCCGGCTGGAGGCGATAACCTTTGACTTCTCACCTCTAGCCGTCCTCACAGAAGCAGAGCGGGGTTTTTATTTGTGCGGCGAGCTTCTTGTGTCTTGCCAAGAAACGACTGCACAGAGAGGAAGGAAACTCTTCTGTTTGTTTACAGAGCAGCCGTCCTGGCTTCCGGAGCCGCTGGTTTATCTCCCGCCGTACAGTAGAGTACAGTACAGACGGAAGCCGGGCATTAAACCCCTCACTGTACATGACGCTCTCAATGTTTATCGCTTCAGCACTGCTCCATGGGGAGTTTTAAAGGAGACACGTTATGATAACTCCCTTGTTCAGCGCATGTTCACATTATTGTGTGGAGCCCACCAGCCCACACACTGTGAAACAAGCCCCTCCAGGCAGGTTTGTGTGTGCTCTGAGTCAGAAAACCCTGGATAAAACGAGCCGTTCTGAATCTGCGCCGCTTCTGACGTCAAGTGCAGAGACTTTAGAATAGCCCCGCCCCCTCGTCTGAGTCTGTCCAATCACAGCGCTGGACCCGCTTGTTAAACACAAAACAGACACAAGGAGCGTCGAGAAATATCAGAGAAAACAAGAACGGAGAAGAAAGAGAACAGAGTGAAAACGGCTAAAAACCAGAGCTTCTGCTCCTCGCTCCTCACTGCTGTGCGCTCGGGGTCGGGGTGAACAGCGAGCGGCTCATTATCATTTAAAGGAACAGGTGCTGAAAGCGGGCGTTCTGAACAGGGGCTGTTTACACAGGTGTTAATGTCCGTAAACCTCGCTCGGTCTGTGGTGATGTCACGGCTGAGATGCTGCCCTCGTGAGAGGAGTCTCCAACACGATTAGTGCTAAGCCTCTTTTATTAGCAGCGACTCTGCGGCCTCCAGGTGCCTCTTTAATAAAGTCGTCTAGCCACTATGGTGTCTGACTCACCGCACAGTTACTGACCCGCCGACCCCTCCCAGACTGCAGCTCTCTGAGTGGGGCCTGCTGGGATCCGAGGGGCCGGCGATAAAACAGGCTTCGGTCACTAAGAGTGGAGAGGTCAGACGACCGCCCCCGGCGCTCGGAGACGGTGAAACGCTCACCGGACGAGTCAGAGACGGAAATGTGTTTTTCTTTCTTCTGCCGAGTTCTATATTTAACAGCTCCGTCTGTGCATTAGAGACCACCAAGCCGAAAAGAAACATCTGCAGCTGAGTGTATACAACATACAGCTCACACAATCACCCAGACACTCTCTCTCACACACACACACCTGTAGACAGTTTCACACACTCATTCACTCACTCACACACTCACCCAGTGTCTTTAACTCACTCAGTCACTCGCACAGTGTCCCCCAGCTTGGGGGGGGGGGGGGGGCACTTACAGACAGTGACCCGAGCTGGGAATCAAACCCAGGACCCCGGGACACTCCCACACTGTTCCTAAGGCTGTTGTGTTGATGTCTCCGCAGGGATTGGAGGACTGGAGGATTTTATCCTGAAATCTGCCACAGTGTCCACTTCTCCAGCCTGCCCCCCCTTCACCCCTCTCAACTTTGAGGCCACGCCCATCGTCAGAGTTGCCATCGAACCCAAACACCCCAGTAAGTGTTTTGGAACACACACACACACACACACACACACATTTTTACAGGAGTGTTAACTGTTGTGTGTAGATCAGTGCACTCTAATTCAGCCAATCAGACACAAGTTCCCAATTTAGTAACCGCCCTCTGATGACTCCTCCCAAATGTACGTTTTATCACGATCACGATTACGATTAATGAACGATTATTTTGTTGTTGTATATGTTCCCCCTCACGGTTCAGTGACTGTAAATATGCTCCAGTGTTAAAGCTGGGATATTTTTCTCTAATGGCTCTTTGAGCACTGTTTATATTTGGTGTTTTTTTCTTAGGATTTACGTTAGACTTCTTTTGGTTCAGTGTCGTGTTAATTAAAGTCAACACAGAGCACGTCCAAACCACAGACGCTGTGTTTTTCCAGTCGCTCCTTCGGCCTCAGCGTTTAGGTTGCTTCCACCATGTGGCAGATAGGGGCCAGAATCACGTGACAGTACGTGAACACACAGTGGGGACGAAACAGGATAAAAATAAGCAGTAGAATCGATATAGAGTACAGAGTGTGTGCAGCAGCACCCCCTACAGTTTAGTTCCACTGTGAGTTCTGTCTCCCGCTGCTGGAGAAATGGGCGGAGACTAGTGAAGGATGGTGATTGGTCGGTGGGTCGTCATGTAATCAAGTGCGTCTTGTGATTAAACAAAATGTCCATTTGCCACCATTTCGAGCGCCGCACTTGGGTCTGCATCCGTGAATTATTTGTAGAACGAACCACGGGGGACCACGCTGAGAGCTTTCTCATAATTAGAAGTGTGTTTCTCTACCACACACACACACACACACACACAGTGATGCCTCAGAAATGTGAGGACGCTGGCTGTTCTGACCCAGCAAAATAAAGAAAATCCTGGCTGTGAAACGCTGAGAGTCTGTCCATCTGTGTGTGTGTTGTCTTTCCAGAGAGGAGTGTGAACGCGCTGTAGACTGTCAATACACACTTTAATAACACTTCATTCTGTGCTTTAGTCTCTTAGGAAACGTGAAGCCACATTTTCAGATTCAGAAGCTGAGTTTTCACCTACGTTTTGTTCCTTTAAAGCTCTTTATCATGTATTTTAATAGCAGTGTGTAACAGAGGAGGCGTTTTCTTCAGGGCTCTTCTCCGAAGCTGAATCCCGGAGGTTGAATAATTACATCCTTGTAATACGTCCTTAAAGCAGCAGTCAGTAATTTTCAGCGCGGGTTCCTCTTCACTTTATTAAATCGTCTGTGGTCTGGGTTTCAGTGCTGTACTTGAGGCTGTGTCTTCAACACAGACGCCCTCCTTATGGGGGACCCGCTCTATGGACCATAAACTGGTTCCTCGGCGCCCG